>NW_027310264.1:0-123586 GCF_047496795.1 Chiloscyllium punctatum
TTTTATTCTGTTTTCTCCTCTTTCTCCTCATTTCTGCTGTTTTCTCCTCTTTTCTCCTGTTTCTCCTTCTCCTCTTTTCTACTGTTTCTCCTGTTTTCTAATCTTTTGTCCTCTTTTTATTCTCTTTTCTCCTCTTTCTCCTCTTCCTCATTATTCTTCGGTTTTCTCCTCTTTTCTCCTGTTTTCTCCTGTTTTCTCCCTCTTTTCTACTGTTTCTCCTGTTTTGTACTCTTTCTCCTTTTTGATTCTCTTGTTCTCCTCTTTCTCCTCTTTCCTCCTGTTTACTCCACTTTTCTACTGTTTTCTCCTGTTTTCTAATCTTTTCTCCTTTTTTATTCGCTTTTCTCCTCTTTCTCCTCTTTCTCCTCTTCTCATGTTTTCCACTGTTTCTCCTGTTTTCTCCTCTTTTCTACTGTTTTCTACTGTTTGGTACTCTTCTCTACTGTTTTCTACTGTTTTGTATTCTTTTCTCCTTTTTATCTACTTTTCCTCCTCTTTTTCCTCTTTTCTTCTGTTTTCTCCTCTTTTCTCTGTGTTCTCCTGGGTTCTCCTCTATTTCTCCTGTTTTATCCTCTTTTCTACTGTTTATATCCTCTTCTCCTCTTTCCTCCTCTCGTGTCCTGGGTTTCTCCACCTTTCTGTTCTTTTCTCCTCGTTTATCCTCTTTTCCACTCTTTTCTCCTGTTTTCTAATCTTTATCTTTTCTCCTTTTTATTCTCTTTCTCCTCTTTCTCCTCTTTCTCCTCATTTCTCATGTTTTCCACTGTTTTCTCCTGTTTTCTCCTCTTTTCTACTGTTTTCTACTGTTTTGTACTCTTTTCTACTGTTTTCTACTGTTTTGTACTCTTTTCTCCATTTTATCTACTTTCTCTCCTCTTTTTCCTATTTTCTTCTGTTTCTCCTGTGTTTTCCTCTTTTCTCCTGTTTATTCCTCTTTCTACTGTTTTATCCTCTTTCTCCTCTTCTCTTCATTTCACCTGTTTTCCTCCTCTTTCACCTGTTTTCTCCTCTTTCTTCTCTTTTCTCCTCATTTCTGCTGTTTTCTCCTCTTTTCTCCTGTTATCTCCTCTTTTCTCCTGTTTTCTAATCTTTTCTCCTTTTTTATTCTGTTTTCTCCTCTTTCTCCTCATTTCTGCTGTTTTCTACTCTTTCAACTGTGTTCTCCTCTTTCTCCTCTTTTCTCCTGTTTCTAAACTTTTCTCCTTTTTGATTCTCTTTTCTCCTCTTTCTCCTGTTTTCTCCACTTTCTACTGTTTTCTCCTGTTTTCTAATGTTTTCTCCTTTTTTATTCTCTTTCTCCTCTTTCTCCTCTTTCTCCTCATTCTCATGTTTCCACTGTTTTCCTCCTGTTGTCTCCTGCTTTTCTACTGTATTCTACTGTTTTGTACTCTTTTCTACTGTTTTTCTACTGTTTTGTACTCTTTTCTCCTATTTTATCTACTTTTCTCCTCTTTTCCTCTTTCTTCTGTTTTCTCCTGTGTTCTCCTCTTTTCTCCTGTTTTATCCTCTTTTCTACTGTTTTATCCTCTTTCTCCTCTTTCTCTTCATTTCACCTGTTTTCTCCTCTTTTCACCTGTTTCTCCTCTTCTTCTTCTCTTTCTCCTCTTTTCTCCTGTTTTTTTCCTCTTTCTCCCTGTGTTCTCCTCTTTTCTCCTGTTTTCAATCTTTCTCATTTTTTATTCTCTTTTGTCCTCTTTCTCCTCTTTCTCTTCATTTCACCTGTTTCTCCTCTTATAACCTGTTTTCTCCTCTTTTCTTCTCTTTTCTCCTGTTTTATCCTCTTTTCTACTGTTTTATCCTCTTTCTCCTCTTCCTCCTCTCGTCTCCTCGGTTTCTCCACCTTTCTGTTCTTTTCTCCTCGTTATCCTATCACTCTTTCTCCTGTTTTCTAATCTTTTCTCCTTTTTTATTCTGTTTCTCTCACTCTTTCCTCCTCATTCCTGCTGTTTTCTCCTCTTTTCTCCTCTTTTCTACTGTTTCCTCCTGTTACTAATCTTTTGTCCTCTTTATTCTCTTTTCTCCTCTTTCTCCTCTTCTCATTATTTCTTTGGTTTCTCCTCTTTTCTCCTGTTTTCTCCTCTTTCTACTGTTTCTCCTGTTTTGTACTCTTTTCTACTGTTTTCTCCTGTTTTCTAATCGTTTCTCCTTTTTTATTCTGTTTTCTCCTCTTTTTCCTCATTTCTGCTGTTTTCTCCTCTTTTCTCCTCTTTCAACTGTGTTCTCCTCTTTTCCTCCTCTTTTCTAAACTTTTCTCCTTTTGATTGTCTTCTCCTCTTTCTCCTCTTTTCTCCTGTTTTATCCTGTTTTCTCTCTCTTTCTCCTCTTTTCTAAACTTTTCTCCTTTTGATTCTCTTTTCTCCTCTTTCTCCTCTTTCTCCTGTTTTCTCCACTTTTCTACTGTTTTTCTCCTGTTTTATAATCTTTTCTCGCCTATTTATTCTCTTTCTCCTCTTTCTCCTCATTTCTCATTTTTTCCCATAGTTTTCTCCTGTTTTCTCCTCTTTTCTACTGATTTCTACTGTTTTGTACTCTTTTCTACTGTTTTCTACTGTTTTGTACTCTTTTCTCCTTTTTTATCTACTTTTCTCCTCTTTTCCTCTTTTCTACTGTTTTCTCCTCTTTTCTCTGTGTTCTCCTGGGTTCTCCTCATTTCTCCTGTTTTATCCTCTTTTCTACTGTTTTATCCTCTTTCTCCTCTTTCCTCCTCTCGTGTCCTGGGTTTCTCCACCTTTCTGTTCTTTTCTCCTCGTTTATCCTCTTTTCCACTCTTTTCTCCTGTTTTCTAATCTTTTCTCCTTTTTTATTCTGTTTTCTCCTCTTTCTCCTCATTTCTGCTGTTTTCTCCTCTTTTCTCCTGTTTCTCCTCTTTTCTACTGTTTCCTCCTGTTTTCTAATCTTTTGTCCTCTTTATTCTCTTTTCTCCTCTTTCTCCTCTTTCTCATTATTTCTTCGGTTTCTCCTCTTTTCTCCTGTTTTCTCTCTGTTTTCTACTGTTTTCTACTGTTTTCTCCTGTTTTGTACTCTCTTCTCCTCTTTTCAACTGTGTTCTCCTCTTTTCCTCCTGTTTTCTAACCTTTTCCTCCTTTTTTATTCTGTTTTCTCCTCTTTCTCCTCATTTCTGCTGTTTTGTCCTCTTTTCTCCTCTTTTCAACTGTGTTCTCCTCTTCTCTCCTCTTTTCTAAACTTTTCTCCTTTTGATTCTCTTTTCTCCTCTGGCTCCTCTGTTCTCCTGTTTTCTCCTCTGTTTTCTCCTCTTTTCTCCTCGTTTCTAAACTTTTCTCCTTTTTGATTCTCTTTTCTCCTCTTTCTCCTCTTTCTCCTGTTTTCTCCACTTTTCTACTGTTTTCTCCTGTTTTCTAATCTTTTCTCCTTTTTTATTCGCTTTTCTCCTCTTCTCCTCTTCCTCCTCATTTCTCATGTTTTCCACTGTTTTCTCCTGTTTTCTCCTCTTTTCTACTGTTTTCTACTGTTTGGTACTCTTTTCTACTGTTTTCTACTGTTTTGTATTCTTTTCTCCTTTTATCTACTTTTCTCCTCTTTTTCCTCTTTTCTTCTGTTTTCTCCTCTTTTCTCTGTGTTCTCCTGGGTTCTCCTCATTTCTCCTGTTTTATCCTCTTTTCTACTGTTTTATCCTCTTTCTCCTCTTTCCTCCTCTCGTGTCCTGGGTTCTCCACCTTTCTGTTCTTTTCTCCTCGTTTATCCTCTTTTCCACTCTTTTCTCCTGTTTTCTAATCTTTTCTCCTTTTTTATTCTCTTTTCTCCTCTTTCTCCTCTTTCTCCTCATTTCTCATGTTTTCACTGTTTTCTCCTGTTTTCTCCCTCTTTTCTACTGTTTTCTACTGTTTTGTACTCTTTTCTACTGTTTTCTACTGTTTTGTACTCTTTTCTCCATTTTTATCTACTTTTCTCCTCTTTTTCCTCTTTTCTTCTGTTTTCTCCTGTGTTTTCCTCTTTTCTCCTGTTTTATCCTCTTTTCTACTGTTTTATCCTCTTTCTCCTCTTTCTCTTCATTTCACCTGTTTTCTCCTCTTTTCACCTGTTTTCTCCTCTTTTCTTCTCTTTTCTCCTCATTTCTGCTGTTTTCTCCTCTTTTCTCCTGTTTTCTCCTCTTTTCTACTGTTTCCTCCTGTTTACTAATCTTTTGTCCTCTTTTATTCTCTTTTCTCCTCTTTCTCCTCTTTCTCATTATTTCTTCGGTTTTCTCCTCTTTCTCCTGTTTTCTCCTCTTTTCTACTGTTTTCTCCTGTTTTGTACTCTTTTCTACTGTTTTCTCCTGTTTTCTAATCGTTTCTCCCTTTTTTATTCTGTTTTCTCCTCATTCTCCTCATTTCTGCTGTTTTCTCCTCTTTTCTCCTCTTTTCAACTGTGTTCTCCTCTTTTCTCCTCTTTTCTAAACTTTTCTCCTTTTTGATTGTCTTCTCCTCTTTCTCCTCTTTTCTCCTGTTTTATCCTGTTTTCTCCTCTTTTCTAAACTTTTCTCCTTTTTGATTCTCTTTTCTCCTCTTTCTCCTCTTTCTCCTGTTTTCTCCACTTTTCTACTGTTTTCCTCCTGTTTTATAATCTTTTCTCCCTATTTATTCTCTTTTCTCCTCTTTCTCCTCATTTCTCATTTTTTCCATAGTTTTCTCCTGTTTTCTCCTCTTTTCTACTGATTTCTACTGTTTTGTACTCTTTCTCCTTTTTTATCTACTTTTCTCCTCTTTTTCCTCTTTTCTACTGTTTTCTCCTCTTTTCTCTGTGTTCTCCTGGGTTCTCCTCATTTCTCCTGTTTTATCCTCTTTTCTACTGTTTTATCCTCTTTCTCCTCTTTCCTCTCTCTCGTGTCCTGGGTTTCTCCACCTTTCTGTTCTTTTCTCCTCGTTTATCCTCTTTTCCACTCTTTTCTCCTGTTTTCTAATCTTTTCTCCTTTTTTATTCTGTTTTCTCCTCTTTCTCCTCATTTCTGCTGTTTTCTCCTCTTTTCTCCTGTTTTCTCCTCTTTTCTACTGTTTCCTCCTGTTTTCTAATCTTTTGTCCTCTTTTATTCTCTTTTCTCTCCTCTTTCTCCTCTTCTCATTATTTCTTCGGTTTTCTCCTCTTTTCTCCTGTTTTCTCCTGTTTTCTCCTCTTTTCTACTGTTTTCTCCTGTTTTGTACTCTCTTCTCTTCTTTCAACTGTGTTCTCCTCTTTTCTCCTCTTTTCTAAACTTTTCTCCTTTTTGATTCTCTTTTCTCCTCTTTCTCCTCTTTCTCCTGTTTTCTCCACTTTTCTACTGTTTTCTCCTGTTTTATAATCTTTTCTCCCTATTTATTCTCTTATCTCCTCATTCTCCTCATTTCACATTTTTTCCATAGTTTTCTCCTGTTTTCTCCTCTTTTCTACTGATTTCTCCTGTTTTATAATCTTTTCTCCCTATTTATTCTCTTTTCTCCTCTTTCTCCTCATTTCTCATTTTTTCCATAGTTTTCTCCTGTTTTCTCCTCTTTTCTACTGATTCTACTGTTTTGTACTCTTTTCTACTGTTTTCTACTGTTTTGTACTCTTTTCTCCTTTTTTATCTACTTTTCTCCTCTTTTTCCTCTTTTCTACTGTTTTCTCCTCTTTTCTCTGTGTTCTCCTGGTTCTCCTCATTTCTCCTGTTTTATCCTCTTTTCTACTGTTTTATCCTCTTTCTCCTCTTCCTCCTCTCGTGTCCTGGGTTTCTCCACCTTTCTGTTCTTTTCTCCTCGTTTATCCTCTTTTCCACTCTTTTCTCCTGTTTTCTAATCTTTTCTCCTTTTTTATTCTCTTTTCTCGTCTTCTCTCTTTCTCCTCATTTCTCCATGTTTTCCACTGTTTTCTCCTGTTTCTCCTCTTTTCTACTGTTTTCTACTGTTTTGTACTCTTTTCTACTGTTTTCTACTGTTTTGTACTCTTTTCTCCATTTTTATCTACTTTTCTCCTCTTTTTCCTCTTTTCTTCTGTTTTCTCCTGTGTTTTCCTCTTTTCTCCTGTTTTATCCTCTTTTCTACTGTTTTATCCTCTTTCTCCTCTTTCTCTTCATTTCACCTGTTTTCTCCTCTTTTCACCTGTTTTCTCCTCTTTTCTTCTCTTTTCTCCTCATTTCTGCTGTTTTCTCCTCTTTTCTCCTGTTTTCTCCTCTTTTCTACTGTTTCCTCCTGTTTACTAATCTTTTGTCCTCTTTTATTCTCTTTTCTCCTCTTTCTCCTCTTTCTCATTATTTCTTCGGTTTTCTCCTCTTTTCTCCTGTTTTCTCCTCTTTTCTACTGTTTTCTCCTGTTTTGTACTCTTTTCTACTGTTTTCTCCTGTTTTCTAATCGTTTCTCCTTTTTTATTCTGTTTTCTCCTCATTCTCCTCATTTCTGCTGTTTTCTCCTCTTTTCTCCTCTTTTCAACTGTGTTCTCCTCTTTTCTCCTCTTTTCTAAACTTTTCTCCTTTTGATTGTCTTCTCCTCTTTCTCCTCTTTTCTCCTGTTTTATCCTGTTTTCCTCCTCTTTTCTCCTCTTTTCTAAACTTTTCTCCTTTTTGATTCTCTTTTCTCCTCTTTCTCCTCTTCTCCTGTTTCCTCCACTTTTCTACTGTTTTCTCCTGTTTTATAATCTTTTCTCCCTATTTATTCTCTTTTCTCCTCTTTCTCCTCATTTCTCATTTTTTCCATAGTTTTCTCCTGTTTTCTCCTCTTTTCTACTGATTTCTACTGTTTTGTACTCTTTTCTCCTTTTTTATCTACTTTTCTCCTCTTTTTCCTCTTTTCTACTGTTTTCTCCTCTTTCTCGTGTTCTCCTGGGTTCTCCTCATTTCTCCTGTTTTATCCTCTTTTCTACTGTTTTATCCTCTTTCTCCTCTTTCCTCCTCTCGTGTCCTGGTTTCTCCACCTTTCTGTTCTTTTCTCCTCGTTTATCCTCTTTTCCACTCTTTTCTCCTGTTTTCTAATCTTTTCTCCTTTTTTATTCTGTTTCTCCTCTTTCCTCTCATTCTGCTGTTTTCTCCTCTTTTCTCCTGTTTTCTCCTCTTTTCTACTGTTTCCTCCTGTTTTCTAATCTTTTGTCCTCTTTTATTCTCTTTTCTCCTCTTTCTCCTCTTTCTCATTATTTCTTCGGTTTTCTCCTCTTTTCTCCTGTTTTCTCCTGTTTTCTCCACTTTTCTACTGTTTTCTCCTGTTTTGTACTCTCTTCTCTTCTTTTCAACTGTGTTCTCCTCTTTTCTCCTCTTTCTAAACTTTTCTCCTTTTGATTCTCTTTTCTCCTCTTTCTCCTCTTTCTCCTGTTTTCTCCACTTTTCTACTGTTTTCTCCTGTTTATAATCTTTTCTCCCTATTTATTCTCTTATCTCCTCATTCTCCTCATTTCACATTTTTTCCATAGTTTTCTCCTGTTTTCTCCTCTTTTCTACTGATTTCTCCTGTTTTATAATCTTTTCTCCCTATTTATTCTCTTTCTCCTCTTTCTCCTCATTTCTCATTTTTTCCATAGTTTTCTCCTGTTTTCTCCTCTTTTCTACTGATTTCTACTGTTTTGTACTCTTTTCTACTGTTTTCTACTGTTTTGTACTCTTTTCTCCTTTTTTATCTACTTTTCTCCTCTTTTTCTCTTTTCTACTGTTTTCTCTCTCTTTCTCTGTGTTCTCCTGGGTTCTCCTCATTTCTCCTGTTTTATCCTCTTTTCTACTGTTTTATCCTCTTTCTCCTCTTCCTCCTCTCGTGTCCTGGGTTTCTCCACCTTTCTGTTCTTTTCTCCTCGTTTATCCTCTTTTCCACTCTTTTCTCCTGTTTTCTAATCTTTTCTCCTTTTTATTCTGTTTTCTCCTCTTTCTCCTCATTTTCTGCTGTTTCTCCTCTTTTCTCCTGTTTTCTCCTCTTTCTACTGTTTCCTCCTGTTTTCTAATCTTTTGTCCTCTTTTATTCTCTTTTCTCCTCTTTCTCCTCTTTCTCATTATTTCTTCGGTTTCTCCTCTTTTCTCCTGTTTTCTCCTGTTTTCTACTCTTTTCTACTGTTTTCTCCTGTTTTGTACTCTCTTCTCCTCTTTTCAACTGTGTTCTCCTCTTTTCTCCTGTTTTCTAACCTTTTCTCCTTTTTTTATTCTGTTTTCTCCTCTTTCTCCCTCATTTCTGCTGTTTTGTCCTCTTTTCTCCTCTTTTCAACTGTGTTCTCCTCTTCTCTCCTCTTTTCTAAACTTTTCTCCTTTTTGATTCTCTTTTCTCCTCTGGCTCCTCTGTTCTCCTGTTTTCTCCTGTTTTCTCCTCTTTTCTCCTCGTTTCTAAACTTTCTCCTTTTTGATTCTCTTTTCTCCTCTTTCTCCTCTTTCTCCTGTTTCCTCTCCACTTTTCTACTGTTTTCTCCTGTTTTCTAATCTTTTCTCCTTTTTTATTCGCTTTTTCTCCTCTTTCTCCTCTTCCTCTCTCATTTCTCATGTTTTCCACTGTTTTCTCCTGTTTTCTCCTCTTTTCTACTGTTTTCTACTGTTTGGTACTCTTTTCTACTGTTTTCTACTGTTTTGTATTCTTTTCTCCTTTTTATCTACTTTTCTCCTCTTTTTCCTCTTTTCTTCTGTTTTCTCCTCTTTTCTCTGTGTTCTCCTGGTTCTCCTCATTTCTCCTGTTTTATCCTCTTTTCTACTGTTTTATCCTCTTTCTCCTCTTTCCTCCTCTCGTGTCCTGGGTTTCTCCACCTTTCTGTTCTTTTCTCCTCGTTTATCCTCTTTTCCACTCTTTTCTCCTGTTTTCTAATCTTTTCTCCTTTTTTATTCTCTTTTCTCGTCTTTCTCCTCTTTCTCCTCATTTCTCATGTTTTCCACTGTTTTCTCCTGTTTCTCCTCTTTTCTACTGTTTTCTACTGTTTTGTACTCTTTTCTACTGTTTTCTACTGTTTTGTACTCTTTTCTCCATTTTTATCTACTTTTCTCCTCTTTTTCCTCTTTTCTTCTGTTTTCTCCTGTGTTTTCCCTCTTTTCTCCTGTTTTATCCTCTTTTCTACTGTTTTATCCTCTTTCTCCTCTTTCTCTTCATTTCACCTGTTTTCTCCTCTTTTCACCTGTTTTCTCCTCTTTTCTTCTCTTTTCTCCTCATTTCTGCTGTTTTCTCCTCTTTTCTCCTGTTTTCTCCTCTTTTCTACTGTTTCCTCCTGTTTACTAATCTTTTGTCCTCTTTTATTCTCTTTTCTCCTCTTTCTCCTCTTTCTCATTATTTCTTCGGTTTTCTCCTCTTTTCTCCTGTTTTCTCCTCTTTTCTACTGTTTTCTCCTGTTTTGTACTCTTTCTACTGTTTTCTCCTGTTTTCTAATCGTTTCTCCTTTTTTATTCTGTTTTCTCCTCATTCTCCTCATTTCTGCTGTTTTCTCCTCTTTTCTCCTCTTTTCAACTGTGTTCTCCTCTTTTCTCCTCTTTTCTAAACTTTTCTCCTTTTTGATTGTCTTCTCCTCTTTCTCCTCTTTTCTCCTGTTTTATCCTGTTTTCTCCTCTTTTCTAAACTTTTCTCCTTTTTGATTCTCTTTTCTCCTCTTTCTCCTCTTTCTCCTGTTTCTCTCACTTTTCTACTGTTTTCTCCTGTTTTATAATCTTTTCTCCCTATTTATTCTCTTTTCTCCTCTTTCTCCTCATTTCTCATTTTTTCCATAGTTTTCTCCTGTTTTCTCCTCTTTTCTACTGATTTCTACTGTTTTGTACTCTTTTCTCCTTTTTTATCTACTTTTCTCCTCTTTTTCCTCTTTTCTACTGTTTTCCTCCTCTTTTCTCTGTGTTCTCCTGGTTCTCCTCATTTCTCCTGTTTTATCCTCTTTTCTACTGTTTTATCCTCTTTCTCCTCTTTCCTCCTCTCGTGTCCTGGGTTTCTCCACCTTTCTGTTCTTTTCTCCTCGTTTATCCTCTTTTCCACTCTTTTCTCCTGTTTTCTAATCTTTTCTCCTTTTTTATTCTGTTTTCTCCTCTTTCTCCTCATTTCTGCTGTTTTCTCCTCTTTTCTCCTGTTTTCTCCTCTTTTCTACTGTTTCCTCCTGTTTTCTAATCTTTTGTCCTCTTTTATTCTCTTTTCTCCTCTTTCTCCTCTTTCTCATTATTTCTTCGGTTTTCTCCTCTTTTCTCCTGTTTTCTCCTGTTTTCTCCTCTTTTCTACTGTTTTCTCTGTTTTGTACTCTCTTCTCTTCTTTTCAACTGTGTTCTCCTCTTTTCTCCTCTTTTCTAAACTTTTCTCCTTTTGATTCTCTTTTCTCCTCTTTCTCCTCTTTCTCCTGTTTTCTCCACTTTTCTACTGTTTTCTCCTGTTTTATAATCTTTTCTCCCCTATTTATTCTCTTATCTCCTCATTCTCCTCATTTCACATTTTTTCCATAGTTTTCTCCTGTTTTCTCCTCTTTTCTACTGATTTCTCCTGTTTTATAATCTTTTCTCCCTATTTATTCTCTTTTCTCCTCTTTCTCCTCATTTCTCATTTTTTCCATAGTTTTCTCCTGTTTTCCTCCTCTTTTCTACTGATTTCTACTGTTTTGTACTCTTTTCTACTGTTTTCTACTGTTTTGTACTCTTTTCTCCTTTTTTATCTAGTTTTCTCCTCTTTTTTCCTCTTTTCTACTGTTTTCTCCTCTTTTCTCTGTGTTCTCCTGGGTTCTCCTCATTTCTCCTGTTTTATCCTCTTTTCTACTGTTTTATCCTCTTTCTCCTCTTTCCTCCTCTCGTGTCCTGGGTTTCTCCACCTTCTGTTCTTTTCTCCTCGTTTATCCTCTTTTCCACTCTTTTCTCCTGTTTTCTAATCTTTTCTCCTTTTTTATTCTCTTTTCTCGTCTTTCTCCTCTTTCTCCTCATTTCTCATGTTTTCCACTGTTTTCTCCTGTTTTCTCCTCTTTTCTACTGTTTTCTACTGTTTTGTACTCTTTTCTACTGTTTTCTACTGTTTTGTACTCTTTCTCTCCATTTTTATCTACTTTTCTCCTCTTTTTCCTCTTTTTCTTCTGTTTTCTCCTGTGTTTTCCTCTTTTCTCCTGTTTTATCCTCTTTTCTACTGTTTTATCCTCTTTCTCCTCTTTCTCTTCATTTCACCTGTTTTCTCCTCTTTTTCACCTGTTTTCTCCTCTTTTCTTCTCTTTTCTCCTCATTTCTGCTGTTTTCTCCTCTTTTCTCCTGTTCTCTCCTCTTTTCTACTGTTTCCTCCTGTTTACTAATCTTTTGTCCTCTTTTATTCTCTTTCTCCTCTTTCTCCTCTTTCTCATTATTTCTTCGGTTTTCTCCTCTTTTCTCCTGTTTTCTCCTCTTTTCTACTGTTTTCTCCTGTTTTGTACTCTTTTCTACTGTTTTCATCCTGTTTTCTAATCGTTTCTCCTTTTTTATTCTGTTTTCTCCTCATTCTCCTCATTTCTGCTGTTTTCTCCTCTTTTTCTCCTCTTTTCAACTGTGTTCTCCTCTTTTCTCTCTTTTCTAAACTTTTCTCCTTTTTGATTGTCTTCTCCTCTTTCTCCTCTTTTCTCCTGTTTTATCCTGTTTTCTCCTCTTTTCTCCTCTTTTCTAAACTTTTCTCCTTTTTGATTCTCTTTTCTCCTCTTTCTCCTCTTTCTCCTGTTTTCTCCACTTTTCTACTGTTTTCTCCTGTTTTATAATCTTTTCTCCCTATTTATTCTCTTTTCTCCTCTTTCTCCTCATTTCTCATTTTTTCCATAGTTTTCTCCTGTTTTCTCCTCTTTTCTACTGATTTCTACTGTTTTGTACTCTTTTCTCCTTTTTTATCTACTTTTCTCCTCTTTTTCCTCTTTTCTACTGTTTTCTCCTCTTTTCTCTGTGTTCTCCTGGGTTCTCCTCATTTCTCCTGTTTTATCCTCTTTTCTACTGTTTTATCCTCTTTCTCCTCTTTCCTCCTCTCGTGTCCTGGGTTTCTCCACCTTTCTGTTCTTTTCTCCTCGTTTATCCTCTTTTCCACTCTTTTCTCCTGTTTTCTAATCTTTTCTCCTTTTTTATTCTGTTTTCTCCTCTTTCTCCTCATTTCTGCTGTTTTCTCCTCTTTTCTCCTGTTTTCTCCTCTTTTCTACTGTTTCCTCCTGTTTTCTAATCTTTTGTCCTCTTTTATTCTCTTTTCTCCTCTTTCTCCTCTTTCTCATTATTTCTTCGGTTTTCTCCTCTTTTCTCCTGTTTTCTCCTGTTTTCTCCTCTTTTCTACTGTTTTCTCCTGTTTTGTACTCTCTTCTCTTCTTTTCAACTGTGTTCTCCTCTTTTCTCCTCTTTTCTAAACTTTTCTCCTTTTTGATTCTCTTTTCTCCTCTTTCTCCTCTTTCTCCTGTTTTCTCCACTTTTCTACTGTTTTCTCCTGTTTTATAATCTTTTCTCCCTATTTATTCTCTTATCTCCTCATTCTCCTCATTTCACATTTTTTCCATAGTTTTCTCCTGTTTTCTCCTCTTTTCTACTGATTTCTCCTGTTTTATAATCTTTTCTCCCTATTTATTCTCTTTTCTCCTCTTTCTCCTCATTTCTCATTTTTTCCATAGTTTTCTCCTGTTTTCTCCTCTTTTCTACTGATTTCTACTGTTTTGTACTCTTTTCTACTGTTTTCTACTGTTTTGTACTCTTTTCTCCTTTTTTATCTACTTTTCTCCTCTTTTTCCTCTTTTCTACTGTTTTCTCCTCTTTTCTCTGTGTTCTCCTGGGTTCTCCTCATTTCTCCTGTTTTATCCTCTTTTCTACTGTTTTATCCTCTTTCTCCTCTTTCCTCCTCTCGTGTCCTGGGTTTCTCCACCTTTCTGTTCTTTTCTCCTCGTTTATCCTCTTTTCCACTCTTTTCTCCTGTTTTCTAATCTTTTCTCCTTTTTTATTCTGTTTTCTCCTCTTTCTCCTCATTTCTGCTGTTTTCTCCTCTTTTCTACTGTTTCCTCCTGTTTTCGAATCTTTTGTCCTCTTTTATTCTCTTTTCTCCTCTTTCTCCTCTTTCTCATTATTTCTTCGGTTTTCTCCTCTTTTCTCCTGTTTTCTCCTGTTTTCTCCTCTTTTCTACTGTTTTCTCCTGTTTTGTACTCTCTTCTCCTCTTTTCAACTGTGTTCTCCTCTTTTCTCCTGTTTTCTAACCTTTTCTCCTTTTTTATTCTGTTTTCTCCTCTTTCTCCTCATTTCTGCTGTTTTGTCCTCTTTTCTCCTCTTTTCAACTGTGTTCTCCTCTTTTCTCCTCTTTTCTAAACTTTTCTCCTTTTTGATTCTCTTTTCTCCTCTGGCTCCTCTGTTCTCCTGTTTTCTCCTGTTTTCTCCTCTTTTCTCCTCGTTTCTAAACTTTTCTCCTTTTTGATTCTCTTTTCTCCTCTTTCTCCTCTTTCTCCTGTTTTCTCCACTTTTCTACTGTTTTCTCCTGTTTTCTAATCTTTTCTCCTTTTTTATTCGCTTTTCTCCTCTTTCTCCTCTTTCTCCTCATTTCTCATGTTTTCCACTGTTTTCTCCTGTTTTCTCCTCTTTTCTACTGTTTTCTACTGTTTGGTACTCTTTTCTACTGTTTTCTACTGTTTTGTATTCTTTTCTCCTTTTTATCTACTTTTCTCCTCTTTTTCCTCTTTTCTTCTGTTTTCTCCTCTTTTCTCTGTGTTCTCCTGGGTTCTCCTCATTTCTCCTGTTTTATCCTCTTTTCTACTGTTTTATCCTCTTTCTCCTCTTTCCTCCTCTCGTGTCCTGGGTTTCTCCACCTTTCTGTTCTTTTCTCCTCGTTTATCCTCTTTTCCACTCTTTTCTCCTGTTTTCTAATCTTTTCTCCTTTTTTATTCTCTTTTCTCCTCTTTCTCCTCTTTCTCCTCATTTCTCATGTTTACCACTGTTTTCTCCTGTTTTCTCCTCTTTTCTACTGTTTTCTACTGTTTTGTACTCTTTTCTACTGTTTTCTACTGTTTTGTACTCTTTTCTCCATTTTTATCTACTTTTCTCCTCTTTTTCCTCTTTTCTTCTGTTTTCTCCTGTGTTTTCCTCTTTTCTCCTGTTTTATCCTCTTTTCTACTGTTTTATCCTCTTTCTCCTCTTTCTCTTCATTTCACCTGTTTTCTCCTCTTTTCACCTGTTTTCTCCTCTTTTCTTCTCTTTTCTCCTCATTTCTGCTGTTTTCTCCTCTTTTCTCCTGTTTTCTCCTCTTTTCTACTGTTTCCTCCTGTTTACTAATCTTTTGTCCTCTTTTATTCTCTTTTCTCCTCTTTCTCCTCTTTCTCATTATTTCTTCGGTTTTCTCCTCTTTTCTCCTGTTTTCTCCTCTTTTCTACTGTTTTCTCCTGTTTTGTACTCTTTTCTACTGTTTTCTCCTGTTTTCTAATCGTTTCTCCTTTTTTATTCTGTTTTCTCCTCTTTCTCCTCATTTCTGCTGTTTTCTCCTCTTTTCTCCTCTTTTCAACTGTGTTCTCCTCTTTTCTCCTCTTTTCTAAACTTTTCTCCTTTTTGATTGTCTTCTCCTCTTTCTCCTCTTTTCTCCTGTTTTATCCTGTTTTCTCCTCTTTTCTCCTCTTTTCTAAACTTTTCTCCTTTTTGATTCTCTTTTCTCCTCTTTCTCCTCTTTCTCCTGTTTTCTCCACTTTTCTACTGTTTTCTCCTGTTTTATAATCTTTTCTCCCTATTTATTCTCTTTTCTCCTCTTTCTCCTCATTTCTCATTTTTTCCATAGTTTTCTCCTGTTTTCTCCTCTTTTCTACTGATTTCTACTGTTTTGTACTCTTTTCTACTGTTTTCTACTGTTTTGTACTCTTTTCTCCTCGTTTCTAAACTTTTCTCCTTTTTGATTCTCTTTTCTCCTCTTTCTCCTGTTTTCTCCACTTTTCTACTGTTTTCTCCTGTTTTCTAATTTTTTCTCCTTTTTTATTCTCTTTTCTCCTCTTTCTCCTCTTTCTCCTCATTTCTCATGTTTTCCACTGTTTTCTCCTGTTGTCTCCTCTTTTCTACTGTATTCTACTGTTTTGTACTCTTTTCTACTGTTTTCTACTGTTTTGTACTCTTTTCTCCTATTTTATCTACTTTTCTCCTCTTTTTCCTCTTTTCTTCTGTTTTCTCCTGTGTTCTCCTCTTTTCTCCTGTTTTATCCTCTTTTCTACTGTTTTATCCTCTTTCTCCTCTTTCTCTTCATTTCACCTGTTTTCTCCTCTTTTCACCTGTTTTCTCCTCTTTTCTTCTCTTTTCTCCTCTTTTCTCCTGTTTTTTTCCTCTTTTCTCCTGTGTTCTCATCTTTTCTCCTGTTTTCAAATCTTTTCTCATTTTTTATTCTCTTTTGTCCTCTTTCTCCTCTTTCTCTTCATTTCACCTGTTTTCTCCTCTTATAACCTGTTTTCTCCTCTTTTCTTCTCTTTTCTCCTGTTTTATCCTCTTTTCTACTGTTTTATCCTCTTTCTCCTCTTTCCTCCTCTCGTCTCCTCGGTTTCTCCACCTTTCTGTTCTTTTCTCCTCGTTTATCCTCTTTTCCACTCTTTTCTCCTGTTTTCTAATCTTTTCTCCTTTTTTATTCTGTTTTCTCCTCTTTCTCCTCATTCCTGCTGTTTTCTCCTCTTTTCTCCTCTTTTCTACTGTTTCCTCCTGTTTACTAATCTTTTGTCCTCTTTTATTCTCTTTTCTCCTCTTTCTCCTCTTTCTCATTATTTCTTTGGTTTTCTCCTCTTTTCTCCTGTTTTCTCCTCTTTTCTACTGTTTTCTCCTGTTTTGTACTCTTTTCTACTGTTTTCTCCTGTTTTCTAATCGTTTCTCCTTTTTTATTCTGTTTTCTCCTCTTTCTCCTCATTTCTGCTGTTTTCTCCTCTTTTCAACTGTGTTCTCCTCTTTTCTCCTCTTTTCTCCTCTTTTCTAAACTTTTCTCCTTTTTGATTGTCTTCTCCTCTTTCTCCTCTTTTCTCCTGTTTTATCCTGTTTTCTCCTCTTTTCTCCTCTTTTCTAAACTTTTCTCCTTTTTGATTCTCTTTTCTCCTCTTTCTCCTGTTTTCTCCACTTTTCTACTGTTTTCTCCTGTTTTATAATCTTTTCTCCCTATTTATTCTCTTTTCTCCTCTTTCTCCTCATTTCTCATTTTTTCCATAGTTTTCTCCTGTTTTCTCCTCTTTTCTACTGATTTCTACTGTTTTGTACTCTTTTCTACTGTTTTCTACTGTTTTGTACTCTTTTCTCCTTTTTTATCTACTTTTCTCCTCTTTTTCCTCTTTTCTACTGTTTTCTCCTCTTTTCTCTGTGTTCTCCTGGGTTCTCCTCATTTCTCCTGTTTTATCCTCTTTTCTACTGTTTTATCCTCTTTCTCCTCTTTCCTCCTCTCGTGTCCTGGGTTTCTCCACCTTTCTGTTCTTTTCTCCTCGTTTATCCTCTTTTCCACTCTTTTCTCCTGTTTTCTAATCTTTTCTCCTTTTTTATTCTGTTTTCTCCTCTTTCTCCTCATTTCTGCTGTTTTCTCCTCTTTTCTCCTGTTTTCTCCTCTTTTCTACTGTTTCCTCCTGTTTTCTAATCTTTTGTCCTCTTTTATTCTCTTTTCTCCTCTTTCTCCTCTTTCTCATTATTTCTTCGGTTTTCTCCTCTTTTCTCCTGTTTTCTCCTGTTTTCTCCTCTTTTCTACTGTTTTCTCCTGTTTTGTACTCTTTTCTCCTTTTTGATTCTCTTTTCTCCTCTTTCTCCTCTTTCTCCTGTTTACTCCACTTTTCTACTGTTTTCTCCTGTTTTCTAATCTTTTCTCCTTTTTTATTCGCTTTTCTCCTCTTTCTCCTCTTTCTCCTCATTTCTCATGTTTTCCACTGTTTTCTCCTGTTTTCTCCTCTTTTCTACTGTTTTCTACTGTTTGGTACTCTTTTCTACTGTTTTCTACTGTTTTGTATTCTTTTCTCCTTTTTATCTACTTTTCTCCTCTTTTTCCTCTTTTCTTCTGTTTTCTCCTCTTTTCTCTGTGTTCTCCTGGGTTCTCCTCATTTCTCCTGTTTTATCCTCTTTTCTACTGTTTTATCCTCTTTCTCCTCTTTCCTCCTCTCGTGTCCTGGGTTTCTCCACCTTTCTGTTCTTTTCTCCTCGTTTATCCTCTTTTCCACTCTTTTCTCCTGTTTTCTAATCTTTTCTCCTTTTTTATTCTCTTTTCTCCTCTTTCTCCTCTTTCTCCTCATTTCTCATGTTTTCCACTGTTTTCTCCTGTTTTCTCCTCTTTTCTACTGTTTTCTACTGTTTTGTACTCTTTTCTACTGTTTTCTACTGTTTTGTACTCTTTTCTCCATTTTTATCTACTTTTCTCCTCTTTTTCCTCTTTTCTTCTGTTTTCTCCTGTGTTTTCCTCTTTTCTCCTGTTTTATCCTCTTTTCTACTGTTTTATCCTCTTTCTCCTCTTTCTCTTCATTTCACCTGTTTTCTCCTCTTTTCACCTGTTTTCTCCTCTTTTCTTCTCTTTTCTCCTCATTTCTGCTGTTTTCTCCTCTTTTCTCCTGTTATCTCCTCTTTTCTCCTGTTTTCTAATCTTTTCTCCTTTTTTATTCTGTTTTCTCCTCTTTCTCCTCATTTCTGCTGTTTTCTACTCTTTTCAACTGTGTTCTCCTCTTTTCTCCTCTTTTCTCCTGTTTTCTAAACTTTTCTCCTTTTTGATTCTCTTTTCTCCTCTTTCTCCTGTTTTCTCCACTTTTCTACTGTTTTCTCCTGTTTTCTAATTTTTTCTCCTTTTTTATTCTCTTTTCTCCTCTTTCTCCTCTTTCTCCTCATTTCTCATGTTTTCCACTGTTTTCTCCTGTTGTCTCCTCTTTTCTACTGTATTCTACTGTTTTGTACTCTTTTCTACTGTTTTCTACTCTTTTGTACTCTTTTCTCCTATTTTATCTACTTTTCTCCTCTTTTTCCTCTTTTCTTCTGTTTTCTCCTGTGTTCTCCTCTTTTCTCCTGTTTTATCCTCTTTTCTACTGTTTTATCCTCTTTCTCCTCTTTCTCTTCATTTCACCTGTTTTCTCCTCTTTTCACCTGTTTTCTCCTCTTTTCTTCTCTTTTCTCCTCTTTTCTCCTGTTTTTTTCCTCTTTTCTCCTGTGTTCTCCTCTTTTCTCCTGTTTTCAAATCTTTTCTCATTTTTTATTCTCTTTTGTCCTCTTTCTCCTCTTTCTCTTCATTTCACCTGTTTTCTCCTCTTATAACCTGTTTTCTCCTCTTTTCTTCTCTTTTCTCCTGTTTTATCCTCTTTTCTACTGTTTTATCCTCTTTCTCCTCTTTCCTCCTCTCGTCTCCTCGGTTTCTCCACCTTTCTGTTCTTTTCTCCTCGTTTATCCTCTTTTCCACTCTTTTCTCCTGTTTTCTAATCTTTTCTCCTTTTTTATTCTGTTTTCTCCTCTTTCTCCTCATTCCTGCTGTTTTCTCCTCTTTTCTCCTCTTTTCTACTGTTTCCTCCTGTTTACTAATCTTTTGTCCTCTTTTATTCTCTTTTCTCCTCTTTCTCCTCTTTCTCATTATTTCTTTGGTTTTCTCCTCTTTTCTCCTGTTTTCTCCTCTTTTCTACTGTTTTCTCCTGTTTTGTACTCTTTTCTACTGTTTTCTCCTGTTTTCTAATCGTTTCTCCTTTTTTATTCTGTTTTCTCCTCTTTCTCCTCATTTCTGCTGTTTTTTCCTCTTTTCTCCTCTTTTCAACTGTGTTCTCCTCTTTTCTCCTCTTTTCTCCTCTTTTCTAAACTTTTCTCCTTTTTGATTGTCTTCTCCTCTTTCTCCTCTTTTCTCCTGTTTTATCCTGTTTTCTCCTCTTTTCTCCTCTTTTCTAAACTTTTCTCCTTTTTGATTCTCTTTTCTCCTCTTTCTCCTCTTTCTCCTGTTTTCTCCACTTTTCTACTGTTTTCTCCTGTTTTATAATCTTTTCTCCCTATTTATTCTCTTTTCTCCTCTTTCTCCTCATTTCTCATTTTTTCCATAGTTTTCTCCTGTTTTCTCCTCTTTTCTACTGATTTCTACTGTTTTGTACTCTTTTCTCCTTTTTTATCTACTTTTCTCCTCTTTTTCCTCTTTTCTACTGTTTTCTCCTCTTTTCTCTGTGTTCTCCTGGGTTCTCCTCATTTCTCCTGTTTTATCCTCTTTTCTACTGTTTTATCCTCTTTCTCCTCTTTCCTCCTCTCGTGTCCTGGGTTTCTCCACCTTTCTGTTCTTTTCTCCTCGTTTATCCTCTTTTCCACTCTTTTCTCCTGTTTTCTAATCTTTTCTCCTTTTTTATTCTGTTTTCTCCTCTTTCTCCTCATTTCTGCTGTTTTCTCCTCTTTTCTCCTGTTTTCTCCTCTTTTCTACTGTTTCCTCCTGTTTTCTAATCTTTTGTCCTCTTTTATTCTCTTTTCTCCTCTTTCTCCTCTTTCTCATTATTTCTTCGGTTTTCTCCTGTTTTCTCCTGTTTTCTCCTCTTTTCTACTGTTTTCTCCTGTTTTGTACTCTCTTCTCCTCTTTTCAACTGTGTTCTCCTCTTTTCTCCTGTTTTCTAACCTTTTCTCCTTTTTTATTCTGTTTTCTCCTCTTTCTCCTCATTTCTGCTGTTTTGTCCTCTTTTCTCCTCTTTTCAACTGTGTTCTCCTCTTCTCTCCTCTTTTCTAAACTTTTCTCCTTTTTGATTCTCTTTTCTCCTCTGGCTCCTCTGTTCTCCTGTTTTCTCCTGTTTTCTCCTCTTTTCTCCTCGTTTCTAATCTTTTCTCCTTTTTTATTCTCTTTTCTCCTCTTTCTCCTCTTTCTCCTCATTTCTCATGTTTTCCACTGTTTTCTCCTGTTGTCTCCTCTTTTCTACTGTATTCTACTGTTTTGTACTCTTTTCTACTGTTTTCTACTGTTTTGTACTCTTTTCTCCTATTTTATCTACTTTTCTCCTCTTTTTCCTCTTTTCTTCTGTTTTCTCCTGTGTTCTCCTCTTTTCTCCTGTTTTATCCTCTTTTCTACTGTTTTATCCTCTTTCTCCTCTTTCTCTTCATTTCACCTGTTTTCTCCTCTTTTCACCTGTTTTCTCCTCTTTTCTTCTCTTTTCACCTCTTTTCTCCTGTTTTTTTCCTCTTTTCTCCTGTGTTCTCCTCTTTTCACCTGTTTTCAAATCTTTTCTCATTTTTTATTCTCTTTTGTCCTCTTTCTCCTCTTTCTCTTCATTTCACCTGTTTTCTCCTCTTATAACCTGTTTTCTCCTCTTTTCTTCTCTTTTCTCCTGTTTTATCCTCTTTTCTACTGTTTTATCCTCTTTCTCCTCTTTCCTCCCCTAGTCTCCTCGGTTTCTCCACCTTTCTGTTCTTTTCTCCTCGTTTATCCTCTTTTCCACTCTTTTCTCCTGTTTTCTAATCTTTTCTCCTTTTTTATTCTGTTTTCTTCTCTTTTCTCCTCATTTCTGCTGTTTTCTCCTCTTTTCTCCTCTTTTCTCCTCTTTTCTACTGTTTCCTCCTGTTTTCTAATCTTTTGTCCTCTTTTATTCTCTTTTCTCCTCTTTCTCCTCTTTCTCATTATTTCTTCGGTTTTCTCCTCTTTTCTCCTGTTTTCTCCTCTTTTCTACTGTTTTCTCCTGTTTTGTACTCTTTTCTACTGTTTTCTCCTGTTTTCTAATCGTTTCTCCTTTTTTATTCTGTTTTCTCCTCTTTCTCCTCATTTCTGCTGTTTTCTCCTCTTTTCTCCTCTTTTCAACTGTGTTCTCCTCTTTTCTCCTCTTTTCTAAACTTTTCTCCTTTTTGATTGTCTTCTCCTCTTTCTCCTCTTTTCTCCTGTTTTATCCTGTTTTCTCCTCTTTTCTCCTCTTTTCTAAACTTTTCTCCTTTTTGATTCTCTTTTCTCCTCTTTCTCCTCTTTCTCCTGTTTTCTCCACTTTTCTACTGTTTTCTCCTGTTTTATAATCTTTTCTCCCTATTTATTCTCTTATCTCCTCTTTCTCCTCATTTCTCATTTTTTCCATAGTTTTCTCCTGTTTTCTCCTCTTTTCTACTGATTTCTACTGTTTTGTACTCTTTTCTACTGTTTTCTACTGTTTTGTACTCTTTTCTCCTTTTTTATCTACTTTTCTCCTCTTTTTCCTCTTTTCTACTGTTTTCTCCTCTTTTCTCTGTGTTCTCCTGGGTTCTCCTCATTTCTCCTGTTTTATCCTCTTTTCTACTGTTTTATCCTCTTTCTCCTCTTTCCTCCTCTCGTGTCCTGGGTTTCTCCACCTTTCTGTTCTTTTCTCCTCGTTTATCCTCTTTTCCACTCTTTTCTCCTGTTTTCTAATCTTTTCTCCTTTTTTATTCTGTTTTCTCCTCTTTCTCCTCATTTCTGCTGTTTTCTCCTCTTTTCTCCTGTTTTCTCCTCTTTTCTACTGTTTCCTCCTGTTTTCTAATCTTTTGTCCTCTTTTATTCTCTTTTCTCCTCTTTCTCCTCTTTCTCATTATTTCTTCGGTTTTCTCCTCTTTTCTCCTGTTTTCTCCTGTTTTCTACTGTTTTCTCCTGTTTTGTACTCTCTTCTCCTCTTTTCAACTGTGTTCTCCTCTTTTCTCCTGTTTTCTAACCTTTTCTCCTTTTTTATTCTGTTTTCTCCTCTTTCTCCTCATTTCTGCTGTTTTGTCCTCTTTTCTCCTCTTTTCAACTGTGTTCTCCTCTTTTCACCTCTTTTCTAAACTTTCTCCTTTTTGATTCTCTTTTCTCCTCTGGCTCCTCTGTTCTCCTGTTTTCTCCTGTTTTCTCCTCTTTTCTCCTCGTTTCTAAACTTTTCTCCTTTTTGATTCTCTTTTCTCCTCTTTCTCCTCTTTCTCCTGTTTTCTCCACTTTTCTACTGTTTTCTCCTGTTTTCTAATCTTTTCTCCTTTTTTATTCGCTTTTCTCCTCTTTCTCCTCTTTCTCCTCATTTCTCATGTTTTCCACTGTTTTCTCCTGTTTTCTCCTCTTTTCTACTGTTTTCTACTGTTTGGTACTCTTTTCTACTGTTTTCTACTGTTTTGTATTCTTTTCTCCTTTTTATCTACTTTTCTCCTCTTTTTCCTCTTTTCTTCTGTTTTCTCCTCTTTTCTCTGTGTTCTCCTGGGTTCTCCTCATTTCTCCTGTTTTATCCTCTTTTCTACTGTTTTATCCTCTTTCTCCTCTTTCCTCCTCTTGTCTCCTGGGTTTCTCCACCTTTCTGTTCTTTTCTCCTCGTTTATCCTCTTTTCCACTCTTTTCTCCTGTTTTCTAATCTTTTCTCCTTTTTTATTCTCTTTTCTCCTCTTTCTCCTCTTTCTCCTCATTTCTCATGTTTTCCACTGATTTCTCCTGTTTTCTCCTCTTTTCTACTGTTTTCTACTGTTTTGTACTCTTTTCTACTGTTTTCTACTGTTTTGTACTCTTTTCTCCTTTTTTATCTACTTTTCTCCTCTTTTTCCTCTTTTCTTCTGTTTTCTCCTGTGTTTTCCTCTTTTCTCCTGTTTTATCCTCTTTTCTACTGTTTTATCGTCTTTCTCCTCTTTCTCTTCATTTCACCTGTTGTCTCCTCTTTTCTACTGTATTCTACTGTTTTGTACTCTTTTCTACTGTTTTCTACTGTTTTGTACTCTTTTCTCCTATTTTATCTACTTTTCTCCTCTTTTTCCTCTTTTCTTCTGTTTTCTCCTGTGTTCTCCTCTTTTCTCCTGTTTTATCCTCTTTTCTACTGTTTTATCCTCTTTCTCCTCTTTCTCTTCATTTCACCTGTTTTCTCCTCTTTTCACCTGTTTTCTCCTCTTTTCTTCTCTTTTCTCCTCTTTTCTCCTGTTTTTTTCCTCTTTTCTCCTGTGTTCTCCTCTTTTCTCCTGTTTTCAAATCTTTTCTCATTTTTTATTCTCTTTTGTCCTCTTTCTCCTCTTTCTCTTCATTTCACCTGTTTTCTCCTCTTATAACCTGTTTTCTCCTCTTTTCTTCTCTTTTCTCCTGTTTTATCCTCTTTTCTACTGTTTTATCCTCTTTCTCCTCTTTCCTCCTCTCGTCTCCTCGGTTTCTCCACCTTTCTGTTCTTTTCTCCTCGTTTATCGTCTTTTCCACTCTTTTCTCCTGTTTTCTAATCTTTTCTCCTTTTTTATTCTGTTTTCTCCTCTTCCTCCTCATTCCTGCTGTTTTCTCCTCTTTTCTCCTCTTTTCTCCTCTTTTCTACTGTTTCCTCCTGTTTACTAATCTTTTGTCCTCTTTTATTCTCTTTTCTCCTCTTTCTCCTCTTTCTCATTATTTCTTCGGTTTTCTCCTCTTTTCTCCTGTTTTCTCCTCTTTTCTACTGTTTTCTCCTGTTTTGTACTCTTTTCTACTGTTTTCTCCTGTTTTCTAATCGTTTCTCCTTTTTTATTCTGTTTTCTCCTCTTTCTCCTCATTTCTGCTGTTTTCTCCTCTTTTCTTCTCTTTTCTCCTGTTTTATCCTCTTTTCTACTGTTTTATCCTCTTTCTCCTCTTTCCTCCTCTCGTCTCCTCGGTTTCTCCACCTTTCTGTTCTTTTCTCCTCGTTTATCCTCTTTTCCACTCTTTTCTCCTGTTTTCTAATCTTTTCTCCTTTTTTATCTACTTTTCTCCTCTTTTTCCTCTTTTCTTCTGTTTTCTCCTCTTTTCTCCTGTGTTCTCCTCTTTTCTCCTGTTTTCTCCTCTTTTCTCCTGTTTTCTAATCTTTTCTCCTTTTTTATTTTGTTTTCTCCTCTTTCTCCTCATTTCTGCTGTTTTCTACTCTTTTCAACTGTGTTCTCCTCTTTTCTCCTCTTTTCTCCTCTTTTCTAAACTTTTCTCCTTTTTGATTCTCTTTTCTCCTCTTTCTCCTGTTTTCTCCACTTTTCTACTGTTTTCTCCTGTTTTCTAATCTTTTCTCCTTTTTTATTCTCTTTTCTCCTCTTTCTCCTCTTTCTCCTCATTTCTCATGTTTTCCACTGTTTTCTCCTGTTGTCTCCTCTTTTCTACTGTATTCTACTGTTTTGTACTCTTTTCTACTGTTTTCTACTGTTTTGTACTCTTTTCTCCTATTTTATCTACTTTTCTCCTCTTTTTCCTCTTTTCTTCTGTTTTCTCCTGTGTTCTCCTCTTTTCTCCTGTTTTATCCTCTTTTCTACTGTTTTATCCTCTTTCTCCTCTTTCTCTTCATTTCACCTGTTTTCTCCTCTTTTCACCTCTTTTCTCCTCTTTTCTAAACTTTTCTCCTTTTTGATTCTCTTTTCTCCTCTGGCTCCTCTGTTCTCCTGTTTTCTCCTGTTTTCTCCTCTTTTCTCCTCTTTTCTAAACTTTTCTCCTTTTTGATTTTCTTTTCTCCTCTTTCTCCTCTTTCTCCTGTTTTCTCCACTTTTCTACTGTTTTCTCCTGTTTTCTAATCTTTTCTCCTTTTTTATTCGCTTTTCTCCTCTTTCTCCTCTTTCTCCTCATTTCTCATGTTTTCCACTGTTTTCTCCTGTTTTCTCCTCTTTTCTACTGTATTCTACTGTTTGGTACTCTTTTCTACTGTTTTCTACTGTTTTGTATTCTTTTCTCCTTTTTATCTACTTTTCTCCTCTTTTTCCTCTTTTCTTCTGTTTTCTCCTCTTTTCTCTGTGTTCTCCTGGGTTCTCCTCATTTCTCCTGTTTTATCCTCTTTTCTACTGTTTTATCCTCTTTCTCCTCTTTCTCTTCATTTCACCTGTTTTCTCCTCTTTTCACCTGTTTTCTCCTCTTTTCTTCTCTTTTCTCCTCTTTTCTCCTGTTTTTTTCCTCTTTTCTCCTGTGTTCTCATCTTTTCTCCTGTTTTCAAATCTTTTCTCATTTTTTATTCTCTTTTGTCCTCTTTCTCCTCTTTCTCTTCATTTCACCTGTTTTCTCCTCTTATAACCTGTTTTCTCCTCTTTTCTTCTCTTTTCTCCTGTTTTATCCTCTTTTCTACTGTTTTATCCTCTTTCTCCTCTTTCCTCCTCTCGTCTCCTCGGTTTCTCCACCTTTCTGTTCTTTTCTCCTCGTTTATCCTCTTTTCCACTCTTTTCTCCTGTTTTCTAATCTTTTCTCCTTTTTTATTCTGTTTTCTCCTCTTTCTCCTCATTCCTGCTGTTTTCTCCTCTTTTCTCCTCTTTTCTACTGTTTCCTCCTGTTTACTAATCTTTTGTCCTCTTTTATTCTCTTTTCTCCTCTTTCTCCTCTTTCTCATTATTTCTTTGGTTTTCTCCTCTTTTCTCCTGTTTTCTCCTCTTTTCTACTGTTTTCTCCTGTTTTGTACTCTTTTCTACTGTTTTCTCCTGTTTTCTAATCGTTTCTCCTTTTTTATTCTGTTTTCTCCTCTTTCTCCTCATTTCTGCTGTTTTCTCCTCTTTTCAACTGTGTTCTCCTCTTTTCTCCTCTTTTCTCCTCTTTTCTAAACTTTTCTCCTTTTTGATTGTCTTCTCCTCTTTCTCCTCTTTTCTCCTGTTTTATCCTGTTTTCTCCTCTTTTCTCCTCTTTTCTAAACTTTTCTCCTTTTTGATTCTCTTTTCTCCTCTTTCTCCTGTTTTCTCCACTTTTCTACTGTTTTCTCCTGTTTTATAATCTTTTCTCCCTATTTATTCTCTTTTCTCCTCTTTCTCCTCATTTCTCATTTTTTCCATAGTTTTCTCCTGTTTTCTCCTCTTTTCTACTGATTTCTACTGTTTTGTACTCTTTTCTACTGTTTTCTACTGTTTTGTACTCTTTTCTCCTTTTTTATCTACTTTTCTCCTCTTTTTCCTCTTTTCTACTGTTTTCTCCTCTTTTCTCTGTGTTCTCCTGGGTTCTCCTCATTTCTCCTGTTTTATCCTCTTTTCTACTGTTTTATCCTCTTTCTCCTCTTTCCTCCTCTCGTGTCCTGGGTTTCTCCACCTTTCTGTTCTTTTCTCCTCGTTTATCCTCTTTTCCACTCTTTTCTCCTGTTTTCTAATCTTTTCTCCTTTTTTATTCTGTTTTCTCCTCTTTCTCCTCATTTCTGCTGTTTTCTCCTCTTTTCTCCTGTTTTCTCCTCTTTTCTACTGTTTCCTCCTGTTTTCTAATCTTTTGTCCTCTTTTATTCTCTTTTCTCCTCTTTCTCCTCTTTCTCATTATTTCTTCGGTTTTCTCCTCTTTTCTCCTGTTTTCTCCTGTTTTCTCCTCTTTTCTACTGTTTTCTCCTGTTTTGTACTCTTTTCTCCTTTTTGATTCTCTTTTCTCCTCTTTCTCCTCTTTCTTCTGTTTACTCCACTTTTCTACTGTTTTCTCCTGTTTTCTAATCTTTTCTCCTTTTTTATTCGCTTTTCTCCTCTTTCTCCTCTTTCTCCTCATTTCTCATGTTTTCCACTGTTTTCTCCTGTTTTCTCCTCTTTTCTACTGTTTTCTACTGTTTGGTACTCTTTTCTACTGTTTTCTACTGTTTTGTATTCTTTTCTCCTTTTTATCTACTTTTCTCCTCTTTTTCCTCTTTTCTTCTGTTTTCTCCTCTTTTCTCTGTGTTCTCCTGGGTTCTCCTCATTTCTCCTGTTTTATCCTCTTTTCTACTGTTTTATCCTCTTTCTCCTCTTTCCTCCTCTCGTGTCCTGGGTTTCTCCACCTTTCTGTTCTTTTCTCCTCGTTTATCCTCTTTTCCACTCTTTTCTCCTGTTTTCTAATCTTTTCTCCTTTTTTATTCTCTTTTCTCCTCTTTCTCCTCTTTCTCCTCATTTCTCATGTTTTCCACTGTTTTCTCCTGTTTTCTCCTCTTTTCTACTGTTTTCTACTGTTTTGTACTCTTTTCTACTGTTTTCTACTGTTTTGTACTCTTTTCTCCATTTTTATCTACTTTTCTCCTCTTTTTCCTCTTTTCTTCTGTTTTCTCCTGTGTTTTCCTCTTTTCTCCTGTTTTATCCTCTTTTCTACTGTTTTATCCTCTTTCTCCTCTTTCTCTTCATTTCACCTGTTTTCTCCTCTTTTCACCTGTTTTCTCCTCTTTTCTTCTCTTTTCTCCTCATTTCTGCTGTTTTCTCCTCTTTTCTCCTGTTATCTCCTCTTTTCTCCTGTTTTCTAATCTTTTCTCCTTTTTTATTCTGTTTTCTCCTCTTTCTCCTCATTTCTGCTGTTTTCTACTCTTTTCAACTGTGTTCTCCTCTTTTCTCCTCTTTTCTCCTGTTTTCTAAACTTTTCTCCTTTTTGATTCTCTTTTCTCCTCTTTCTCCTGTTTTCTCCACTTTTCTACTGTTTTCTCCTGTTTTCTAATTTTTTCTCCTTTTTTATTCTCTTTTCTCCTCTTTCTCCTCTTTCTCCTCATTTCTCATGTTTTCCACTGTTTTCTCCTGTTGTCTCCTCTTTTCTACTGTATTCTACTGTTTTGTACTCTTTTCTACTGTTTTCTACTGTTTTGTACTCTTTTCTCCTATTTTATCTACTTTTCTCCTCTTTTTCCTCTTTTCTTCTGTTTTCTCCTGTGTTCTCCTCTTTTCTCCTGTTTTATCCTCTTTTCTACTGTTTTATCCTCTTTCTCCTCTTTCTCTTCATTTCACCTGTTTTCTCCTCTTTTCACCTGTTTTCTCCTCTTTTCTTCTCTTTTCTCCTCTTTTCTCCTGTTTTTTTCCTCTTTTCTCCTGTGTTCTCCTCTTTTCTCCTGTTTTCAAATCTTTTCTCATTTTTTATTCTCTTTTGTCCTCTTTCTCCTCTTTCTCTTCATTTCACCTGTTTTCTCCTCTTATAACCTGTTTTCTCCTCTTTTCTTCTCTTTTCTCCTGTTTTATCCTCTTTTCTACTGTTTTATCCTCTTTCTCCTCTTTCCTCCTCTCGTCTCCTCGGTTTCTCCACCTTTCTGTTCTTTTCTCCTCGTTTATCCTCTTTTCCACTCTTTTCTCCTGTTTTCTAATCTTTTCTCCTTTTTTATTCTGTTTTCTCCTCTTTCTCCTCATTCCTGCTGTTTTCTCCTCTTTTCTCCTCTTTTCTACTGTTTCCTCCTGTTTACTAATCTTTTGTCCTCTTTTATTCTCTTTTCTCCTCTTTCTCCTCTTTCTCATTATTTCTTTGGTTTTCTCCTCTTTTCTCCTGTTTTCTCCTCTTTTCTACTGTTTTCTCCTGTTTTGTACTCTTTTCTACTGTTTTCTCCTGTTTTCTAATCGTTTCTCCTTTTTTATTCTGTTTTCTCCTCTTTCTCCTCATTTCTGCTGTTTTCTCCTCTTTTCTCCTCTTTTCAACTGTGTTCTCCTCTTTTCTCCTCTTTTCTCCTCTTTTCTAAACTTTTCTCCTTTTTGATTGTCTTCTCCTCTTTCTCCTCTTTTCTCCTGTTTTATCCTGTTTTCTCCTCTTTTCTCCTCTTTTCTAAACTTTTCTCCTTTTTGATTCTCTTTTCTCCTCTTTCTCCTCTTTCTCCTGTTTTCTCCACTTTTCTACTGTTTTCTCCTGTTTTATAATCTTTTCTCCCTATTTATTCTCTTTTCTCCTCTTTCTCCTCATTTCTCATTTTTTCCATAGTTTTCTCCTGTTTTCTCCTCTTTTCTACTGATTTCTACTGTTTTGTACTCTTTTCTACTGTTTTCTACTGTTTTGTACTCTTTTCTCCTTTTTTATCTACTTTTCTCCTCTTTTTCCTCTTTTCTACTGTTTTCTCCTCTTTTCTCTGTGTTCTCCTGGGTTCTCCTCATTTCTCCTGTTTTATCCTCTTTTCTACTGTTTTATCCTCTTTCTCCTCTTTCCTCCTCTCGTGTCCTGGGTTTCTCCACCTTTCTGTTCTTTTCTCCTCGTTTATCCTCTTTTCCACTCTTTTCTCCTGTTTTCTAATCTTTTCTCCTTTTTTATTCTGTTTTCTCCTCTTTCTCCTCATTTCTGCTGTTTTCTCCTCTTTTCTCCTGTTTTCTCCTCTTTTCTACTGTTTCCTCCTGTTTTCTAATCTTTTGTCCTCTTTTATTCTCTTTTCTCCTCTTTCTCCTCTTTCTCATTATTTCTTCGGTTTTCTCCTCTTTTCTCCTGTTTTCTCCTGTTTTCTACTGTTTTCTCCTGTTTTGTACTCTCTTCTCCTCTTTTCAACTGTGTTCTCCTCTTTTCTCCTGTTTTCTAACCTTTTCTCCTTTTTTATTCTGTTTTCTCCTCTTTCTCCTCATTTCTGCTGTTTTGTCCTCTTTTCTCCTCTTTTCAACTGTGTTCTCCTCTTTTCACCTCTTTTCTAAACTTTCTCCTTTTTGATTCTCTTTTCTCCTCTGGCTCCTCTGTTCTCCTGTTTTCTCCTGTTTTCTCCTCTTTTCTCCTCGTTTCTAAACTTTTCTCCTTTTTGATTCTCTTTTCTCCTCTTTCTCCTCTTTCTCCTGTTTTCTCCACTTTTCTACTGTTTTCTCCTGTTTTCTAATCTTTTCTCCTTTTTTATTCGCTTTTCTCCTCTTTCTCCTCTTTCTCCTCATTTCTCATGTTTTCCACTGTTTTCTCCTGTTTTCTCCTCTTTTCTACTGTTTTCTACTGTTTGGTACTCTTTTCTACTGTTTTCTACTGTTTTGTATTCTTTTCTCCTTTTTATCTACTTTTCTCCTCTTTTTCCTCTTTTCTTCTGTTTTCTCCTGTTTTCTCTGTGTTCTCCTGGGTTCTCCTCATTTCTCCTGTTTTATCCTCTTTTCTACTGTTTTATCCTCTTTCTCCTCTTTCCTCCTCTCGTGTCCTGGGTTTCTCCACCTTTCTGTTCTTTTCTCCTCGTTTATCCTCTTTTCCACTCTTTTCTCCTGTTTTCTAATCTTTTCTCCTTTTTTATTCTCTTTTCTCCTCTTTCTCCTCTTTCTCCTCATTTCTCATGTTTTCCACTGTTTTCTCCTGTTTTCTCCTCTTTTCTACTGTTTTCTACTGTTTTGTACTCTTTTCTACTGTTTTCTACTGTTTTGTACTCTTTTCTCCATTTTTATCTACTTTTCTCCTCTTTTTCCTCTTTTCTTCTGTTTTCTCCTGTGTTTTCCTCTTTTCTCCTGTTTTATCCTTTTTTCTACTGTTTTATCCTCTTTCTCCTCTTTCTCTTCATTTCACCTGTTTTCTCCTCTTTTCACCTGTTTTCTCCTCTTTTCTTCTCTTTTCTCCTCATTTCTGCTGTTTTCTCCTCTTTTCTCCTGTTTTCTCCTCTTTTCTACTGTTTCCTCCTGTTTACTAATCTTTTGTCCTCTTTTATTCTCTTTTCTCCTCTTTCTCCTCTTTCTCATTATTTCTTCGGTTTTCTCCTCTTTTCTCCTGTTTTCTCCTCTTTTCTACTGTTTTCTCCTGTTTTGTACTCTTTTCTACTGTTTTCTCCTGTTTTCTAATCGTTTCTCCTTTTTTATTCTGTTTTCTCCTCTTTCTCCTCATTTCTGCTGTTTTCTCCTCTTTTCTCCTCTTTTCAACTGTGTTCTCCTCTTTTCTCCTCTTTTCTAAACTTTTCTCCTTTTTGATTGTCTTCTCCTCTTTCTCCTCTTTTCTCCTGTTTTATCCTGTTTTCTCCTCTTTTCTCCTCTTTTCTAAACTTTTCTCCTTTTTGATTCTCTTTTCTCCTCTTTCTCCTCTTTCTCCTGTTTTCTCCACTTTTCTACTGTTTTCTCCTGTTTTCTAATCTTTTCTCCCTATTTATCCTCTTTTCTCCTCTTTCTCCTCATTTCTCATTTTTTCCATAGTTTTCTCCTGTTTTCTCCTCTTTTCTACTGATTTCTACTGTTTTGTACTCTTTTCTACTGTTTTCTACTGTTTTGTACTCTTTTCTCCTTTTTTATCTACTTTTCTCCTCTTTTTCCTCTTTTCTACTGTTTTCTCCTCTTTTCTCTGTGTTCTCCTGGGTTCTCCTCATTTCTCCTGTTTTATCCTCTTTTCTACTGTTTTATCCTCTTTCTCCTCTTTCCTCCTCTCGTGTCCTGGGTTTCTCCACCTTTCTGTTCTTTTCTCCTCGTTTATCCTCTTTTCCACTCTTTTCTCCTGTTTTCTAATCTTTTCTCCTTTTTTATTCTGTTTTCTCCTCTTTCTCCTCATTTCTGCTGTTTTCTCCTCTTTTCTCCTGTTTTCTCCTCTTTTCTACTGTTTCCTCCTGTTTTCTAATCTTTTGTCCTCTTTTATTCTCTTTTCTCCTCTTTCTCCTCTTTCTCATTATTTCTTCGGTTTTCTCCTCTTTTCTCCTGTTTTCTCCTGTTTTCTCCTCTTTTCTACTGTTTTCTCCTGTTTTGTACTCTCTTCTCCTCTTTTCAACTGTGTTCTCCTCTTTTCTCCTGTTTTCTAACCTTTTCTCCTTTTTGATTCTCTTTTCTCCTCTTTCTCCTCTTTCTCCTGTTTTCTCCACTTTTCTACTGTTTTCTCCTGTTTTCTAATCTTTTCTCCTTTTTTATTCGCTTTTCTCCTCTTTCTCCTCTTTCTCATTATTTCTTCGGTTTTCTCCTCTTTTCTCCTGTTTTCTCCTGTTTTCTACTGTTTTCTCCTGTTTTGTACTCTCTTCTCCTCTTTTCAACTGTGTTCTCCTCTTTTCTCCTGTTTTCTAACCTTTTCTCCTTTTTTATTCTGTTTTCTCCTCTTTCTCCTCATTTCTGCTGTTTTGTCCTCTTTTCTCCTCTTTTCAACTGTGTTCTCCCCTTTTCACCTCTTTTCTAAACTTTCTCCTTTTTGATTCTCTTTTCTCCTCTGGCTCCTCTGTTCTCCTGTTTTCTCCTGTTTTCTCCTCTTTTCTCCTCGTTTCTAAACTTTTCTCCTTTTTGATTCTCTTTTCTCCTCTTTCTCCTCTTTCTCCTGTTTTCTCCACTTTTCTACTGTTTTCTCCTGTTTTCTAATCTTTTCTCCTTTTTTATTCGCTTTTCTCCTCTTTCTCCTCTTTCTCCTCATTTCTCATGTTTTCCACTGTTTTCTCCTGTTTTCTCCTCTTTTCTACTGTTTTCTACTGTTTGGTACTCTTTTCTACTGTTTTCTACTGTTTTGTATTCTTTTCTCCTTTTTATCTACTTTTCTCCTCTTTTTCCTCTTTTCTTCTGTTTTCTCCTGTTTTCTCTGTGTTCTCCTGGGTTCTCCTCATTTCTCCTGTTTTATCCTCTTTTCTACTGTTTTATCCTCTTTCTCCTCTTTCCTCCTCTCGTGTCCTGGGTTTCTCCACCTTTCTGTTCTTTTCTCCTCGTTTATCCTCTTTTCCACTCTTTTCTCCTGTTTTCTAATCTTTTCTCCTTTTTTATTCTCTTTTCTCCTCTTTCTCCTCTTTCTCCTCATTTCTCATGTTTTCCACTGTTTTCTCCTGTTTTCTCCTCTTTCTACTGTTTTCTACTGTTTTGTACTCTTTTCTACTGTTTTCTACTGTTTTGTACTCTTTTCTCCATTTTTATCTACTTTTCTCCTCTTTTTCCTCTTTTCTTCTGTTTTCTCCTGTGTTTTCCTCTTTTCTCCTGTTTTATCCTTTTTTCTACTGTTTTATCCTCTTTCTCCTCTTTCTCTTCATTTCACCTGTTTTCTCCTCTTTTCACCTGTTTTCTCCTCTTTTCTTCTCTTTTCTCCTCATTCTGCTGTTTTCTCCTCTTTTCTCCTGTTTTCTCCTCTTTTCTACTGTTTCCTCCTGTTTACTAATCTTTTGTCCTCTTTTATTCTCTTTTCTCCTCTTTCTCCTCTTTCTCATTATTTCTTCGGTTTTCTCCTCTTTTCTCCTGTTTTCTCCTCTTTTCTACTGTTTTCTCCTGTTTTGTACTCTTTCTACTGTTTTCTCCTGTTTTCTAATCGTTTCTCCTTTTTTATGCTGTTTTCTCCTCTTTCTCCTCATTTCTGCTGTTTTCTCCTCTTTTCTCCTCTTTTCAACTGTGTTCTCCTCTTTTCTCCTCTTTTCTAAACTTTTCTCCTTTTTGATTGTCTTCTCCTCTTTCTCCTCTTTTCTCCTGTTTTATCCTGTTTTCTCCTCTTTTCTCCTCTTTTCTAAACTTTTCTCCTTTTTGATTCTCTTTTCTCCTCTTTCTCCTCTTTCTCCTGTTTTCTCCACTTTTCTACTGTTTTCTCCTGTTTTCTAATCTTTTCTCCCTATTTATCCTCTTTTCTCCTCTTTCTCCTCATTCTCATTTTTTCCATAGTTTTCTCCTGTTTTCTCCTCTTTTCTACTGATTTCTACTGTTTTGTACTCTTTTCTACTGTTTTCTACTGTTTTGTACTCTTTTCTCCTTTTTTATCTACTTTTCTCCTCTTTTTCGTCTTTTCTACTGTTTTCTCCTCTTTTCTCTGTGTTCTCCTGGGTTCTCCTCATTTCTCCTGTTTTATCCTCTTTTCTACTGTTTTATCCTCTTTCTCCTCTTTCTCCTCTCGTGTCCTGGGTTTCTCCACCTTTCTGTTCTTTTCTCCTCGTTTATCCTCTTTTCCACTCTTTTCTCCTGTTTCTAATCTTTTCTCCTTTTTTATTCTGTTTTCTCCTCTTTCTCCTCATTTCTGCTGTTTTCTCCTCTTTTCTCCTGTTTTCTCCTCTTTTCTACTGTTTCCTCCTGTTTTCTAATCTTTTGTCCTCTTTTATTCTCTTTTCTCCTCTTTCTCCTCTTTCTCATTATTTCTTCGGTTTTCTCCTCTTTTCTCCTGTTTTCTCCTGTTTTCTCCTCTTTTCTACTGTTTTCTCCTGTTTTGTACTCTCTTCTCCTCTTTTCAACTGTGTTCTCCTCTTTTCTCCTGTTTTCTAACCTTTTCTCCTTTTTTATTCTGTTTTCTCCTCTTTCTCCTCATTTCTGCTGTTTTGTCCTCTTTTCTCCTCTTTTCAACTGTGTTCTCCTCTTCTCTCCTCTTTTCTAAACTTTTCTCCTTTTTGATTCTCTTTTCTCCTCTGGCTCCTCTGTTCTCCTGTTTTCTCCTGTTTTCTCCTCTTTTCTCCTCGTTTCTAAACTTTTCTCCTTTTGATTCTCTTTTCTCCTCTTTCTCCTCTTTCTCCTGTTTTCTCCACTTTTCTACTGTTTTCTCCTGTTTTCTAATCTTTTCTCCTTTTTTATTCGCTTTTCTCCTCTTTTCCCTCTTCCTCCTCATTTCTCATGTTTTCCACTGTTTTCTCCTGTTTTCTCCTCTTTTCTACTGTTTTCTACTGTTTGGTACTCTTTTCTACTGTTTTCTACTGTTTTGTATTCTTTTCTCCTTTTTATCTACTTTTCTCCTCTTTTTCCTCTTTTCTTCTGTTTTCTCCTCTTTTCTCTGTGTTCTCCTGGGTTCTCCTCATTTCTCCTGTTTTATCCTCTTTTCTACTGTTTTATCCTCTTTCTCCTCTTTCCTCCTCTCGTGTCCTGGGTTTCTCCACCTTTCTGTTCTTTTCTCCTCGTTTATCCTCTTTTCCACTCTTTTCTCCTGTTTTCTAATCTTTTCTCCTTTTTTATTCTCTTTTCTCGTCTTTCTCCTCTTTCTCCTCATTTCTCATGTTTTCCACTGTTTTCTCCTGTTTTCTCCTCTTTTCTACTGTTTTCTACTGTTTTGTACTCTTTTCTACTGTTTCTACTGTTTTGTACTCTTTTCTCCATTTTTATCTACTTTTCTCCTCTTTTTCCTCTTTTCTTCTGTTTTCTCCTGTGTTTTCCTCTTTTCTCCTGTTTTATCCTCTTTTCTACTGTTTTATCCTCTTTCTCCTCTTTCTCTTCATTTCACCTGTTTTCTCCTCTTTTCACCTGTTTTCTCCTCTTTTCTTCTCTTTTCTCCTCATTTCTGCTGTTTTCTCCTCTTTTCTCCTGTTTTCTCCTCTTTTCTACTGTTTCCTCCTGTTTACTAATCTTTTGTCCTCTTTTATTCTCTTTTCTCCTCTTTCTCCTCTTTCTCATTATTTCTTCGGTTTTCTCCTCTTTTCTCCTGTTTTCTCCTCTTTTCTACTGTTTTCTCCTGTTTTGTACTCTTTTCTACTGTTTTCTCCTGTTTTCTAATCGTTTCTCCTTTTTTATTCTGTTTTCTCCTCATTCTCCTCATTTCTGCTGTTTTCTCCTCTTTTCTCCTCTTTTCAACTGTGTTCTCCTCTTTTCTCCTCTTTTCTAAACTTTTCTCCTTTTTGATTGTCTTCTCCTCTTTCTCCTCTTTTCTCCTGTTTTATCCTGTTTTCTCCTCTTTTCTAAACTTTTCTCCTTTTTGATTCTCTTTTCTCCTCTTTCTCCTCTTTCTCCTGTTTTCTCCACTTTTCTACTGTTTTCTCCTGTTTTATAATCTTTTCTCCCTATTTATTCTCTTTTCTCCTCTTTCTCCTCATTTCTCATTTTTTCCATAGTTTTCTCCTGTTTTCTCCTCTTTTCTACTGATTTCTACTGTTTTGTACTCTTTTCTCCTTTTTTATCTACTTTTCTCCTCTTTTTCCTCTTTTCTACTGTTTTCTCCTCTTTTCTCTGTGTTCTCCTGGGTTCTCCTCATTTCTCCTGTTTTATCCTCTTTTCTACTGTTTTATCCTCTTTCTCCTCTTTCCTCCTCTCGTGTCCTGGGTTTCTCCACCTTTCTGTTCTTTTCTCCTCGTTTATCCTCTTTTCCACTCTTTTCTCCTGTTTTCTAATCTTTTCTCCTTTTTTATTCTGTTTTCTCCTCTTTCTCCTCATTTCTGCTGTTTTCTCCTCTTTTCTCCTGTTTTCTCCTCTTTTCTACTGTTTCCTCCTGTTTTCTAATCTTTTGTCCTCTTTTATTCTCTTTTCTCCTCTTTCTCCTCTTTCTCATTATTTCTTCGGTTTTCTCCTCTTTTCTCCTGTTTTCTCCTGTTTTCTCCTCTTTTCTACTGTTTTCTCCTGTTTTGTACTCTCTTCTCTTCTTTTCAACTGTGTTCTCCTCTTTTCTCCTCTTTTCTAAACTTTTCTCCTTTTTGATTCTCTTTTCTCCTCTTTCTCCTCTTTCTCCTGTTTTCTCCACTTTTCTACTGTTTTCTCCTGTTTTATAATCTTTTCTCCCTATTTATTCTCTTATCTCCTCATTCTCCTCATTTCACATTTTTTCCATAGTTTTCTCCTGTTTTCTCCTCTTTTCTACTGATTTCTCCTGTTTTATAATCTTTTCTCCCTATTTATTCTCTTTTCTCCTCTTTCTCCTCATTTCTCATTTTTTCCATAGTTTTCTCCTGTTTTCTCCTCTTTTCTACTGATTCTACTGTTTTGTACTCTTTTCTACTGTTTTCTACTGTTTTGTACTCTTTTCTCCTTTTTTATCTACTTTTCTCCTCTTTTTCCTCTTTTCTACTGTTTTCTCCTCTTTTCTCTGTGTTCTCCTGGGTTCTCCTCATTTCTCCTGTTTTATCCTCTTTTCTACTGTTTTATCCTCTTTCTCCTCTTTCCTCCTCTCGTGTCCTGGGTTTCTCCACCTTTCTGTTCTTTTCTCCTCGTTTATCCTCTTTTCCACTCTTTTCTCCTGTTTTCTAATCTTTTCTCCTTTTTTATTCTCTTTTCTCGTCTTTCTCCTCTTTCTCCTCATTTCTCATGTTTTCCACTGTTTTCTCCTGTTTTCTCCTCTTTTCTACTGTTTTCTACTGTTTTGTACTCTTTTCTACTGTTTTCTACTGTTTTGTACTCTTTTCTCCATTTTTATCTACTTTTCTCCTCTTTTTCCTCTTTTCTTCTGTTTTCTCCTGTGTTTTCCTCTTTTCTCCTGTTTTATCCTCTTTTCTACTGTTTTATCCTCTTTCTCCTCTTTCTCTTCATTTCACCTGTTTTCTCCTCTTTTCACCTGTTTTCTCCTCTTTTCTTCTCTTTTCTCCTCATTTCTGCTGTTTTCTCCTCTTTTCTCCTGTTTTCTCCTCTTTTCTACTGTTTCCTCCTGTTTACTAATCTTTTGTCCTCTTTTATTCTCTTTTCTCCTCTTTCTCCTCTTTCTCATTATTTCTTCGGTTTTCTCCTCTTTTCTCCTGTTTTCTCCTCTTTTCTACTGTTTTCTCCTGTTTTGTACTCTTTTCTACTGTTTTCTCCTGTTTTCTAATCGTTTCTCCTTTTTTATTCTGTTTTCTCCTCATTCTCCTCATTTCTGCTGTTTTCTCCTCTTTTCTCCTCTTTTCAACTGTGTTCTCCTCTTTTCTCCTCTTTTCTAAACTTTTCTCCTTTTTGATTGTCTTCTCCTCTTTCTCCTCTTTTCTCCTGTTTTATCCTGTTTTCTCCTCTTTTCTCCTCTTTTCTAAACTTTTCTCCTTTTTGATTCTCTTTTCTCCTCTTTCTCCTCTTTCTCCTGTTTTCTCCACTTTTCTACTGTTTTCTCCTGTTTTATAATCTTTTCTCCCTATTTATTCTCTTTTCTCCTCTTTCTCCTCATTTCTCATTTTTTCCATAGTTTTCTCCTGTTTTCTCCTCTTTTCTACTGATTTCTACTGTTTTGTACTCTTTTCTCCTTTTTTATCTACTTTTCTCCTCTTTTTCCTCTTTTCTACTGTTTTCTCCTCTTTTCTCTGTGTTCTCCTGGGTTCTCCTCATTTCTCCTGTTTTATCCTCTTTTCTACTGTTTTATCCTCTTTCTCCTCTTTCCTCCTCTCGTGTCCTGGGTTTCTCCACCTTTCTGTTCTTTTCTCCTCGTTTATCCTCTTTTCCACTCTTTTCTCCTGTTTTCTAATCTTTTCTCCTTTTTTATTCTGTTTTCTCCTCTTTCTCCTCATTTCTGCTGTTTTCTCCTCTTTTCTCCTGTTTTCTCCTCTTTTCTACTGTTTCCTCCTGTTTTCTAATCTTTTGTCCTCTTTTATTCTCTTTTCTCCTCTTTCTCCTCTTTCTCATTATTTCTTCGGTTTTCTCCTCTTTTCTCCTGTTTTCTCCTGTTTTCTCCTCTTTTCTACTGTTTTCTCCTGTTTTGTACTCTCTTCTCTTCTTTTCAACTGTGTTCTCCTCTTTTCTCCTCTTTTCTAAACTTTTCTCCTTTTTGATTCTCTTTTCTCCTCTTTCTCCTCTTTCTCCTGTTTTCTCCACTTTTCTACTGTTTTCTCCTGTTTTATAATCTTTTCTCCCTATTTATTCTCTTATCTCCTCATTCTCCTCATTTCACATTTTTTCCATAGTTTTCTCCTGTTTTCTCCTCTTTTCTACTGATTTCTCCTGTTTTATAATCTTTTCTCCCTATTTATTCTCTTTTCTCCTCTTTCTCCTCATTTCTCATTTTTTCCATAGTTTTCTCCTGTTTTCTCCTCTTTTCTACTGATTTCTACTGTTTTGTACTCTTTTCTACTGTTTTCTACTGTTTTGTACTCTTTTCTCCTTTTTTATCTACTTTTCTCCTCTTTTTCCTCTTTTCTACTGTTTTCTCCTCTTTTCTCTGTGTTCTCCTGGGTTCTCCTCATTTCTCCTGTTTTATCCTCTTTTCTACTGTTTTATCCTCTTTCTCCTCTTTCCTCCTCTCGTGTCCTGGGTTTCTCCACCTTTCTGTTCTTTTCTCCTCGTTTATCCTCTTTTCCACTCTTTTCTCCTGTTTTCTAATCTTTTCTCCTTTTTTATTCTGTTTTCTCCTCTTTCTCCTCATTTCTGCTGTTTTCTCCTCTTTTCTCCTGTTTTCTCCTCTTTTCTACTGTTTCCTCCTGTTTTCGAATCTTTTGTCCTCTTTTATTCTCTTTTCTCCTCTTTCTCCTCTTTCTCATTATTTCTTCGGTTTTCTCCTCTTTTCTCCTGTTTTCTCCTGTTTTCTCCTCTTTTCTACTGTTTTCTCCTGTTTTGTACTCTCTTCTCCTCTTTTCAACTGTGTTCTCCTCTTTTCTCCTGTTTTCTAACCTTTTCTCCTTTTTTATTCTGTTTTCTCCTCTTTCTCCTCATTTCTGCTGTTTTGTCCTCTTTTCTCCTCTTTTCAACTGTGTTCTCCTCTTTTCTCCTCTTTTCTAAACTTTTCTCCTTTTTGATTCTCTTTTCTCCTCTGGCTCCTCTGTTCTCCTGTTTTCTCCTGTTTTCTCCTCTTTTCTCCTCGTTTCTAAACTTTTCTCCTTTTTGATTCTCTTTTCTCCTCTTTCTCCTCTTTCTCCTGTTTTCTCCACTTTTCTACTGTTTTCTCCTGTTTTCTAATCTTTTCTCCTTTTTTATTCGCTTTTCTCCTCTTTCTCCTCTTTCTCCTCATTTCTCATGTTTTCCACTGTTTTCTCCTGTTTTCTCCTCTTTTCTACTGTTTTCTACTGTTTGGTACTCTTTTCTACTGTTTTCTACTGTTTTGTATTCTTTTCTCCTTTTTATCTACTTTTCTCCTCTTTTTCCTCTTTTCTTCTGTTTTCTCCTCTTTTCTCTGTGTTCTCCTGGGTTCTCCTCATTTCTCCTGTTTTATCCTCTTTTCTACTGTTTTATCCTCTTTCTCCTCTTTCCTCCTCTCGTGTCCTGGGTTTCTCCACCTTTCTGTTCTTTTCTCCTCGTTTATCCTCTTTTCCACTCTTTTCTCCTGTTTTCTAATCTTTTCTCCTTTTTTATTCTCTTTTCTCCTCTTTCTCCTCTTTCTCCTCATTTCTCATGTTTACCACTGTTTTCTCCTGTTTTCTCCTCTTTTCTACTGTTTTCTACTGTTTTGTACTCTTTTCTACTGTTTTCTACTGTTTTGTACTCTTTTCTCCATTTTTATCTACTTTTCTCCTCTTTTTCCTCTTTTCTTCTGTTTTCTCCTGTGTTTTCCTCTTTTCTCCTGTTTTATCCTCTTTTCTACTGTTTTATCCTCTTTCTCCTCTTTCTCTTCATTTCACCTGTTTTCTCCTCTTTTCACCTGTTTTCTCCTCTTTTCTTCTCTTTTCTCCTCATTTCTGCTGTTTTCTCCTCTTTTCTCCTGTTTTCTCCTCTTTTCTACTGTTTCCTCCTGTTTACTAATCTTTTGTCCTCTTTTATTCTCTTTTCTCCTCTTTCTCCTCTTTCTCATTATTTCTTCGGTTTTCTCCTCTTTTCTCCTGTTTTCTCCTCTTTTCTACTGTTTTCTCCTGTTTTGTACTCTTTTCTACTGTTTTCTCCTGTTTTCTAATCGTTTCTCCTTTTTTATTCTGTTTTCTCCTCTTTCTCCTCATTTCTGCTGTTTTCTCCTCTTTTCTCCTCTTTTCAACTGTGTTCTCCTCTTTTCTCCTCTTTTCTAAACTTTTCTCCTTTTTGATTGTCTTCTCCTCTTTCTCCTCTTTTCTCCTGTTTTATCCTGTTTTCTCCTCTTTTCTCCTCTTTTCTAAACTTTTCTCCTTTTTGATTCTCTTTTCTCCTCTTTCTCCTCTTTCTCCTGTTTTCTCCACTTTTCTACTGTTTTCTCCTGTTTTATAATCTTTTCTCCCTATTTATTCTCTTTTCTCCTCTTTCTCCTCATTTCTCATTTTTTCCATAGTTTTCTCCTGTTTTCTCCTCTTTTCTACTGATTTCTACTGTTTTGTACTCTTGTCTACTGTTTTCTACTGTTTTGTACTCTTTTCTCCTTTTTTATCTACTTTTCTCCTCTTTTTCCTCTTTTCTACTGTTTTCTCCTCTTTTCTCTGTGTTCTCCTGGGTTCTCCTCATTTCTCCTGTTTTATCCTCTTTTCTACTGTTTTATCCTCTTTCTCCTCTTTCCTCCTCTCGTGTCCTGGGTTTCTCCACCTTTCTGTTCTTTTCTCCTCGTTTATCCTCTTTTCCACTCTTTTCTCCTGTTTTCTAATCTTTTCTCCTTTTTTATTCTGTTTTCTCCTCTTTCTCCTCATTTCTGCTGTTTTCTCCTCTTTTCTCCTGTTTTCTCCTCTTTTCTACTGTTTCCTCCTGTTTTCTAATCTTTTGTCCTCTTTTATTCTCTTTTCTCCTCTTTCTCCTCTTTCTCATTATTTCTTCGGTTTTCTCCTCTTTTCTCCTGTTTTCTCCTGTTTTCTCCTCTTTTCTACTGTTTTCTCCTGTTTTGTACTCTCTTCTCCTCTTTTCAATTGTGTTCTCCTCTTTTCTCCTCTTTTCTAAACTTTTCTCTTTTTTGATTCTCTTTTCTCCTCTTTCTCCTCTTTCTCCTGTTTTCTCCACTTTTCTACTGTTTTCTCCTGTTTTATAATCTTTTCTCCCTATTTATTCTCTTATCTCCTCATTCTCCTCATTTCTCATTTTTTCCATAGTTTTCTCCTGTTTTCTCCTCTTTTCTACTGATTTCTACTGTTTTGTACTCTTTTCTACTGTTTTCTACTGTTTTGTACTCTTTTCTCCTTTTTTATCTACTTTTCTCCTCTTTTTCCTCTTTTCTTCTGTTTTCTCCTCTTTTTTCTGTGTTCTCCTGGGTTCTCCTCATTTCTCCTGTTTTATCCTCTTTTCTACTGTTTTATCCTCTTTCTCCTCTTTCCTCCTCTAGTCTCCTGGGTTTCTCCACCTTTCTGTTCTTTTCTCCTCGTTTATCCTCTTTTCCACTCTTTTCTCCTGTTTTCTAATCTTTTCTCCTTTTTTATTCTGTTTTCTCCTCTTTCTCCTCATTTCTGCTGTTTTCTCCTCTTTTCTCCTGTTTTCTCCTCTTTTCTACTGTTTCCTCCTGTTTTCTAATCTTTTGTCCTCTTTTATTCTCTTTTCTCCTCTTTCTCCTCTTTCTCATTATTTCTTCGGTTTTCTCCTCTTTTCTCCTGTTTTCTCCTGTTTTCTCCTCTTTTCTACTGTTTTCTCCTGTTTTGTACTCTCTTCTCTTCTTTTCAACTGTGTTCTCCTCTTTTCTCCTCTTTTCTAAACTTTTCTCCTTTTTGATTCTCTTTTCTCCTCTTTCTCCTCTTTCTCCTGTTTTCTCCACTTTTCTACTGTTTTCTCCTGTTTTATAATCTTTTCTCCCTATTTATTCTCTTATCTCCTCATTCTCCTCATTTCACATTTTTTCCATAGTTTTCTCCTGTTTTCTCCTCTTTTCTACTGATTTCTCCTGTTTTATAATCTTTTCTCCCTATTTATTCTCTTTTCTCCTCTTTCTCCTCATTTCTCATTTTTTCCATAGTTTTCTCCTGTTTTCTCCTCTTTTCTACTGATTTCTACTGTTTTGTACTCTTTTCTACTGTTTTCTACTGTTTTGTACTCTTTTCTCCTTTTTTATCTACTTTTCTCCTCTTTTTCCTCTTTTCTACTGTTTTCTCCTCTTTTCTCTGTGTTCTCCTGGGTTCTCCTCATTTCTCCTGTTTTATCCTCTTTTCTACTGTTTTATCCTCTTTCTCCTCTTTCCTCCTCTCGTGTCCTGGGTTTCTCCACCTTTCTGTTCTTTTCTCCTCGTTTATCCTCTTTTCCACTCTTTTCTCCTGTTTTCTAATCTTTTCTCCTTTTTTATTCTCTTTTCTCCTCTTTCTCCTCTTTCTCCTCATTTCTCATGTTTTCCACTGTTTTCTCCTGTTTTCTCCTCTTTTCTACTGTTTTCTACTGTTTTGTACTCTTTTCTACTGTTTTCTACTGTTTTGTACTCTTTTCTCCATTTTTATCTACTTTTCTCCTCTTTTTCCTCTTTTCTTCTGTTTTCTCCTGTGTTTTCCTCTTTTCTCCTGTTTTATCCTCTTTTCTACTGTTTTATCCTCTTTCTCCTCTTTCTCTTCATTTCACCTGTTTTCTCCTCTTTTCACCTGTTTTCTCCTCTTTTCTTCTCTTTTCTCCTCATTTCTGCTGTTTTCTCCTCTTTTCTCCTGTTTTCTCCTCTTTTCTACTGTTTCCTCCTGTTTACTAATCTTTTGTCCTCTTTTATTCTCTTTTCTCCTCTTTCTCCTCTTTCTCATTATTTCTTCGGTTTTCTCCTCTTTTCTCCTGTTTTCTCCTCTTTTCTACTGTTTTCTCCTGTTTTGTACTCTTTTCTACTGTTTTCTCCTGTTTTCTAATCGTTTCTCCTTTTTTATTCTGTTTTCTCCTCTTTCTCCTCATTTCTGCTGTTTTCTCCTCTTTTCTCCTCTTTTCAACTGTGTTCTCCTCTTTTCTCCTCTTTTCTAAACTTTTCTCCTTTTTGATTGTCTTCTCCTCTTTCTCCTCTTTTCTCCTGTTTTATCCTGTTTTCTCCTCTTTTCTCCTCTTTTCTAAACTTTTCTCCTTTTTGATTCTCTTTTCTCCTCTTTCTCCTCTTTCTCCTGTTTTCTCCACTTTTCTACTGTTTTCTCCTGTTTTATAATCTTTTCTCCCTATTTATTCTCTTTTCTCCTCTTTCTCCTCATTTCTCATTTTTTCCATAGTTTTCTCCTGTTTTCTCCTCTTTTCTACTGATTTCTACTGTTTTGTACTCTTTTCTACTGTTTTCTACTGTTTTGTACTCTTTTCTCCTTTTTTATCTACTTTTCTCCTCTTTTTCCTCTTTTCTACTGTTTTCTCCTCTTTTCTCTGTGTTCTCCTGGGTTCTCCTCATTTCTCCTGTTTTATCCTCTTTTCTACTGTTTTATCCTCTTTCTCCTCTTTCCTCCTCTCGTGTCCTGGGTTTCTCCACCTTTCTGTTCTTTTCTCCTCGTTTATCCTCTTTTCCACTCTTTTCTCCTGTTTTCTAATCTTTTCTCCTTTTTTATTCTGTTTTCTCCTCTTTCTCCTCATTTCTGCTGTTTTCTCCTCTTTTCTCCTGTTTTCTCCTCTTTTCTACTGTTTCCTCCTGTTTTCTAATCTTTTGTCCTCTTTTATTCTCTTTTCTCCTCTTTCTCCTCTTTCTCATTATTTCTTCGGTTTTCTCCTCTTTTCTCCTGTTTTCTCCTGTTTTCTCCTCTTTTCTACTGTTTTCTCCTGTTTTGTACTCTCTTCTCCTCTTTTCAATTGTGTTCTCCTCTTTTCTCCTCTTTTCTAAACTTTTCTCTTTTTTGATTCTCTTTTCTCCTCTTTCTCCTCTTTCTCCTGTTTTCTCCACTTTTCTACTGTTTTCTCCTGTTTTATAATCTTTTCTCCCTATTTATTCTCTTATCTCCTCATTCTCCTCATTTCTCATTTTTTCCATAGTTTTCTCCTGTTTTCTCCTCTTTTCTACTGATTTCTACTGTTTTGTACTCTTTTCTACTGTTTTCTACTGTTTTGTACTCTTTTCTCCTTTTTTATCTACTTTTCTCCTCTTTTTCCTCTTTTCTTCTGTTTTCTCCTCTTTTTTCTGTGTTCTCCTGGGTTCTCCTCATTTCTCCTGTTTTATCCTCTTTTCTACTGTTTTATCCTCTTTCTCCTCTTTCCTCCTCTAGTCTCCTGGGTTTCTCCACCTTTCTGTTCTTTTCTCCTCGTTTATCCTCTTTTCCACTCTTTTCTCCTGTTTTCTAATCTTTTCTCCTTTTTTATTCTGTTTTCTCCTCTTTCTCCTCATTTCTGCTGTTTTCTCCTCTTTTCTCCTGTTTTCTCCTCTTTTCTACTGTTTCCTCCTGTTTTCTAATCTTTTGTCCTCTTTTATTCTCTTTTCTCCTCTTTCTCCTCTTTCTCATTATTTCTTCGGTTTTCTCCTCTTTTCTCCTGTTTTCTCCTGTTTTCTCCTCTTTTCTACTGTTTTCTCCTGTTTTGTACTCTCTTCTCTTCTTTTCAACTGTGTTCTCCTCTTTTCTCCTCTTTTCTAAACTTTTCTCCTTTTTGATTCTCTTTTCTCCTCTTTCTCCTCTTTCTCCTGTTTTCTCCACTTTTCTACTGTTTTCTCCTGTTTTATAATCTTTTCTCCCTATTTATTCTCTTATCTCCTCATTCTCCTCATTTCACATTTTTTCCATAGTTTTCTCCTGTTTTCTCCTCTTTTCTACTGATTTCTCCTGTTTTATAATCTTTTCTCCCTATTTATTCTCTTTTCTCCTCTTTCTCCTCATTTCTCATTTTTTCCATAGTTTTCTCCTGTTTTCTCCTCTTTTCTACTGATTTCTACTGTTTTGTACTCTTTTCTACTGTTTTCTACTGTTTTGTACTCTTTTCTCCTTTTTTATCTACTTTTCTCCTCTTTTTCCTCTTTTCTACTGTTTTCTCCTCTTTTCTCTGTGTTCTCCTGGGTTCTCCTCATTTCTCCTGTTTTATCCTCTTTTCTACTGTTTTATCCTCTTTCTCCTCTTTCCTCCTCTCGTGTCCTGGGTTTCTCCACCTTTCTGTTCTTTTCTCCTCGTTTATCCTCTTTTCCACTCTTTTCTCCTGTTTTCTAATCTTTTCTCCTTTTTATTCTCTTTTCTCGTCTTTCTCCTCTTTCTCCTCATTTCTCATGTTTTCCACTGTTTTCTCCTGTTTTCTCCTCTTTTCTACTGTTTTCTACTGTTTTGTACTCTTTTCTACTGTTTTCTACTGTTTTGTACTCTTTTCTCCATTTTTATCTACTTTTCTCCTCTTTTTCCTCTTTTCTTCTGTTTTCTCCTGTGTTTTCCTCTTTTCTCCTGTTTTATCCTCTTTTCTACTGTTTTATCCTCTTTCTCCTCTTTCTCTTCATTTCACCTGTTTTCTCCTCTTTTCACCTGTTTTCTCCTCTTTTCTTCTCTTTTCTCCTCATTTCTGCTGTTTTCTCCTCTTTTCTCCTGTTTTCTCCTCTTTTCTACTGTTTCCTCCTGTTTACTAATCTTTTGTCCTCTTTTATTCTCTTTTCTCCTCTTTCTCCTCTTTCTCATTATTTCTTCGGTTTTCTCCTCTTTTCTCCTGTTTTCTCCTCTTTTCTACTGTTTTCTCCTGTTTTGTACTCTTTTCTACTGTTTTCTCCTGTTTTCTAATCGTTTCTCCTTTTTTATTCTGTTTTCTCCTCATTCTCCTCATTTCTGCTGTTTTCTCCTCTTTTCTCCTCTTTTCAACTGTGTTCTCCTCTTTTCTCCTCTTTTCTAAACTTTTCTCCTTTTTGATTGTCTTCTCCTCTTTCTCCTCTTTTCTCCTGTTTTATCCTGTTTTCTCCTCTTTTCTCCTCTTTTCTAAACTTTTCTCCTTTTTGATTCTCTTTTCTCCTCTTTCTCCTCTTTCTCCTGTTTTCTCCACTTTTCTACTGTTTTCTCCTGTTTTATAATCTTTTCTCCCTATTTATTCTCTTTTCTCCTCTTTCTCCTCATTTCTCATTTTTTCCATAGTTTTCTCCTGTTTTCTCCTCTTTTCTACTGATTTCTACTGTTTTGTACTCTTTTCTCCTTTTTTATCTACTTTTCTCCTCTTTTTCCTCTTTTCTACTGTTTTCTCCTCTTTTCTCTGTGTTCTCCTGGGTTCTCCTCATTTCTCCTGTTTTATCCTCTTTTCTACTGTTTTATCCTCTTTCTCCTCTTTCCTCCTCTCGTGTCCTGGGTTTCTCCACCTTTCTGTTCTTTTCTCCTCGTTTATCCTCTTTTCCACTCTTTTCTCCTGTTTTCTAATCTTTTCTCCTTTTTTATTCTGTTTTCTCCTCTTTCTCCTCATTTCTGCTGTTTTCTCCTCTTTTCTCCTGTTTTCTCCTCTTTTCTACTGTTTCCTCCTGTTTTCGAATCTTTTGTCCTCTTTTATTCTCTTTTCTCCTCTTTCTCCTCTTTCTCATTATTTCTTCGGTTTTCTCCTCTTTTCTCCTGTTTTCTCCTGTTTTCTCCTCTTTTCTACTGTTTTCTCCTGTTTTGTACTCTCTTCTCCTCTTTTCAACTGTGTTCTCCTCTTTTCTCCTGTTTTCTAACCTTTTCTCCTTTTTTATTCTGTTTTCTCCTCTTTCTCCTCATTTCTGCTGTTTTGTCCTCTTTTCTCCTCTTTTCAACTGTGTTCTCCTCTTTTCTCCTCTTTTCTAAACTTTTCTCCTTTTTGATTCTCTTTTCTCCTCTGGCTCCTCTGTTCTCCTGTTTTCTCCTGTTTTCTCCTCTTTTCTACTGTTTCCTCCTGTTTTCGAATCTTTTGTCCTCTTTTATTCTCTTTTCTCCTCTTTCTCCTCTTTCTCATTATTTCTTCGGTTTTCTCCTCTTTTCTCCTGTTTTCTCCTGTTTTCTCCTCTTTTCTACTGTTTTCTCCTGTTTTGTACTCTCTTCTCCTCTTTTCAACTGTGTTCTCCTCTTTTCTCCTGTTTTCTAACCTTTTCTCCTTTTTTATTCTGTTTTCTCCTCTTTCTCCTCATTTCTGCTGTTTTGTCCTCTTTTCTCCTCTTTTCAACTGTGTTCTCCTCTTTTCTCCTCTTTTCTAAACTTTTCTCCTTTTTGATTCTCTTTTCTCCTCTTTCTCCTCTTTCTCCTGTTTTCTCCACTTTTCTACTGTTTTCTCCTGTTTTCTAATCTTTTCTCCTTTTTTATTCGCTTTTCTCCTCTTTCTCCTCTTTCTCCTCATTTCTCATGTTTTCCACTGTTTTCTCCTGTTTTCTCCTCTTTTCTACTGTTTTCTACTGTTTGGTACTCTTTTCTACTGTTTTCTACTGTTTTGTATTCTTTTCTCCTTTTTATCTACTTTTCTCCTCTTTTTCCTGTTTTCTTCTGTTTTCTCCTCTTTTCTCTGTGTTCTCCTGGGTTCTCCTCATTTCTCCTGTTTTATCCTCTTTTCTACTGTTTTATCCTCTTTCTCCTCTTTCCTCCTCTCGTGTCCTGGGTTTCTCCACCTTTCTGTTCTTTTCTCCTCGTTTATCCTCTTTTCCACTCTTTTCTCCTGTTTTCTAATCTTTTCTCCTTTTTTATTCTCTTTTCTCCTCTTTCTCCTCTTTCTCCTCATTTCTCATGTTTACCACTGTTTTCTCCTGTTTTCTCCTCTTTTCTACTGTTTTCTACTGTTTTGTACTCTTTTCTACTGTTTTCTACTGTTTTGTACTCTTTTCTCCATTTTTATCTACTTTTCTCCTCTTTTTCCTCTTTTCTTCTGTTTTCTCCTGTGTTTTCCTCTTTTCTCCTGTTTTATCCTCTTTTCTACTGTTTTATCCTCTTTCTCCTCTTTCTCTTCATTTCACCTGTTTTCTCCTCTTTTCACCTGTTTTCTCCTCTTTTCTTCTCTTTTCTCCTCATTTCTGCTGTTTTCTCCTCTTTTCTCGTGTTTTCTCCTCTTTTCTACTGTTTCCTCCTGTTTACTAATCTTTTGTCCTCTTTTATTCTCTTTTCTCCTCTTTCTCCTCTTTCTCATTATTTCTTCGGTTTTCTCCTCTTTTCTCCTGTTTTCTCCTCTTTTCTACTGTTTTCTCCTGTTTTGTACTCTTTTCTACTGTTTTCTCCTGTTTTCTAATCGTTTCTCCTTTTTTATTCTGTTTTCTCCTCTTTCTCCTCATTTCTGCTGTTTTCTCCTCTTTTCTCCTCTTTTCAACTGTGTTCTCCTCTTTTCTCCTCTTTTCTAAACTTTTCTCCTTTTTGATTGTCTTCTCCTCTTTCTCCTCTTTTCTCCTGTTTTATCCTGTTTTCTCCTCTTTTCTCCTCTTTTCTAAACTTTTCTCCTTTTTGATTCTCTTTTCTCCTCTTTCTCCTCTTTCTCCTGTTTTCTCCACTTTTCTACTGTTTTCTCCTGTTTTATAATCTTTTCTCCCTATTTATTCTCTTTTCTCCTCTTTCTCCTCATTTCTCATTTTTTCCATAGTTTTCTCCTGTTTTCTCCTCTTTTCTACTGATTTCTACTGTTTTGTACTCTTTTCTACTGTTTTCTACTGTTTTGTACTCTTTTCTCCTTTTTTATCTACTTTTCTCCTCTTTTTCCTCTTTTCTACTGTTTTCTCCTCTTTTCTCTGTGTTCTCCTGGGTTCTCCTCATTTCTCCTGTTTTATCCTCTTTTCTACTGTTTTATCCTCTTTCTCCTCTTTCCTCCTCTCGTGTCCTGGGTTTCTCCACCTTTCTGTTCTTTTCTCCTCGTTTATCCTCTTTTCCACTCTTTTCTCCTGTTTTCTAATCTTTTCTCCTTTTTTATTCTGTTTTCTCCTCTTTCTCCTCATTTCTGCTGTTTTCTCCTCTTTTCTCCTGTTTTCTCCTCTTTTCTACTGTTTCCTCCTGTTTTCTAATCTTTTGTCCTCTTTTATTCTCTTTTCTCCTCTTTCTCCTCTTTCTCATTATTTCTTCGGTTTTCTCCTCTTTTCTCCTGTTTTCTCCTGTTTTCTCCTCTTTTCTACTGTTTTCTCCTGTTTTGTACTCTCTTCTCCTCTTTTCAATTGTGTTCTCCTCTTTTCTCCTCTTTTCTAAACTTTTCTCTTTTTTGATTCTCTTTTCTCCTCTTTCTCCTCTTTCTCCTGTTTTCTCCACTTTTCTACTGTTTTCTCCTGTTTTATAATCTTTTCTCCCTATTTATTCTCTTATCTCCTCATTCTCCTCATTTCTCATTTTTTCCATAGTTTTCTCCTGTTTTCTCCTCTTTTCTACTGATTTCTACTGTTTTGTACTCTTTTCTACTGTTTTCTACTGTTTTGTACTCTTTTCTCCTTTTTTATCTACTTTTCTCCTCTTTTTCCTCTTTTCTTCTGTTTTCTCCTCTTTTTTCTGTGTTCTCCTGGGTTCTCCTCATTTCTCCTGTTTTATCCTCTTTTCTACTGTTTTATCCTCTTTCTCCTCTTTCCTCCTCTAGTCTCCTGGGTTTCTCCACCTTTCTGTTCTTTTCTCCTCGTTTATCCTCTTTTCCACTCTTTTCTCCTGTTTTCTAATCTTTTCTCCTTTTTTATTCTCTTTTCTCCTCTTTCTCCTCTTTCTCCTCATTTCTCATGTTTACCACTGTTTTCTCCTGTTTTCTCCTCTTTTCTACTGTTTTCTACTGTTTTGTACTCTTTTCTACTGTTTTCTACTGTTTTGTACTCTTTTCTCCATTTTTATCTACTTTTCTCCTCTTTTTCCTCTTTTCTTCTGTTTTCTCCTGTGTTTTCCTCTTTTCTCCTGTTTTATCCTCTTTTCTACTGTTTTATCCTCTTTCTCCTCTTTCTCTTCATTTCACCTGTTTTCTCCTCTTTTCACCTGTTTTCTCCTCTTTTCTTCTCTTTTCTCCTCATTTCTGCTGTTTTCTCCTCTTTTCTCCTGTTTTCTCCTCTTTTCTACTGTTTCCTCCTGTTTACTAATCTTTTGTCCTCTTTTATTCTCTTTTCTCCTCTTTCTCCTCTTTCTCATTATTTCTTCGGTTTTCTCCTCTTTTCTCCTGTTTTCTCCTCTTTTCTACTGTTTTCTCCTGTTTTGTACTCTTTTCTACTGTTTTCTCCTGTTTTCTAATCGTTTCTCCTTTTTTATTCTGTTTTCTCCTCTTTCTCCTCATTTCTGCTGTTTTCTCCTCTTTTCTCCTCTTTTCAACTGTGTTCTCCTCTTTTCTCCTCTTTTCTAAACTTTTCTCCTTTTTGATTGTCTTCTCCTCTTTCTCCTCTTTTCTCCTGTTTTATCCTGTTTTCTCCTCTTTTCTCCTCTTTTCTAAACTTTTCTCCTTTTTGATTCTCTTTTCTCCTCTTTCTCCTCTTTCTCCTGTTTTCTCCACTTTTCTACTGTTTTCTCCTGTTTTATAATCTTTTCTCCCTATTTATTCTCTTTTCTCCTCTTTCTCCTCATTTCTCATTTTTTCCATAGTTTTCTCCTGTTTTCTCCTCTTTTCTACTGATTTCTACTGTTTTGTACTCTTTTCTACTGTTTTCTACTGTTTTGTACTCTTTTCTCCTTTTTTATCTACTTTTCTCCTCTTTTTCCTCTTTTCTACTGTTTTCTCCTCTTTTCTCTGTGTTCTCCTGGGTTCTCCTCATTTCTCCTGTTTTATCCTCTTTTCTACTGTTTTATCCTCTTTCTCCTCTTTCCTCCTCTCGTGTCCTGGGTTTCTCCACCTTTCTGTTCTTTTCTCCTCGTTTATCCTCTTTTCCACTCTTTTCTCCTGTTTTCTAATCTTTTCTCCTTTTTTATTCTGTTTTCTCCTCTTTCTCCTCATTTCTGCTGTTTTCTCCTCTTTTCTCCTGTTTTCTCCTCTTTTCTACTGTTTCCTCCTGTTTTCTAATCTTTTGTCCTCTTTTATTCTCTTTTCTCCTCTTTCTCCTCTTTCTCATTATTTCTTCGGTTTTCTCCTCTTTTCTCCTGTTTTCTCCTGTTTTCTCCTCTTTTCTACTGTTTTCTCCTGTTTTGTACTCTCTTCTCCTCTTTTCAATTGTGTTCTCCTCTTTTCTCCTCTTTTCTAAACTTTTCTCTTTTTTGATTCTCTTTTCTCCTCTTTCTCCTCTTTCTCCTGTTTTCTCCACTTTTCTACTGTTTTCTCCTGTTTTATAATCTTTTCTCCCTATTTATTCTCTTATCTCCTCATTCTCCTCATTTCTCATTTTTTCCATAGTTTTCTCCTGTTTTCTCCTCTTTTCTACTGATTTCTACTGTTTTGTACTCTTTTCTACTGTTTTCTACTGTTTTGTACTCTTTTCTCCTTTTTTATCTACTTTTCTCCTCTTTTTCCTCTTTTCTTCTGTTTTCTCCTCTTTTTTCTGTGTTCTCCTGGGTTCTCCTCATTTCTCCTGTTTTATCCTCTTTTCTACTGTTTTATCCTCTTTCTCCTCTTTCCTCCTCTAGTCTCCTGGGTTTCTCCACCTTTCTGTTCTTTTCTCCTCGTTTATCCTCTTTTCCACTCTTTTCTCCTGTTTTCTAATCTTTTCTCCTTTTTTATTCTGTTTTCTCCTCTTTCTCCTCATTTCTGCTGTTTTCTCCTCTTTTCTCCTGTTTTCTCCTCTTTTCTACTGTTTCCTCCTGTTTTCTAATCTTTTGTCCTCTTTTATTCTCTTTTCTCCTCTTTCTCCTCTTTCTCATTATTTCTTCGGTTTTCTCCTCTTTTCTCCTGTTTTCTCCTGTTTTCTCCTCTTTTCTACTGTTTTCTCCTGTTTTGTACTCTCTTCTCTTCTTTTCAACTGTGTTCTCCTCTTTTCTCCTCTTTTCTAAACTTTTCTCCTTTTTGATTCTCTTTTCTCCTCTTTCTCCTCTTTCTCCTGTTTTCTCCACTTTTCTACTGTTTTCTCCTGTTTTATAATCTTTTCTCCCTATTTATTCTCTTATCTCCTCATTCTCCTCATTTCACATTTTTTCCATAGTTTTCTCCTGTTTTCTCCTCTTTTCTACTGATTTCTCCTGTTTTATAATCTTTTCTCCCTATTTATTCTCTTTTCTCCTCTTTCTCCTCATTTCTCATTTTTTCCATAGTTTTCTCCTGTTTTCTCCTCTTTTCTACTGATTTCTACTGTTTTGTACTCTTTTCTACTGTTTTCTACTGTTTTGTACTCTTTTCTCCTTTTTTATCTACTTTTCTCCTCTTTTTCCTCTTTTCTACTGTTTTCTCCTCTTTTCTCTGTGTTCTCCTGGGTTCTCCTCATTTCTCCTGTTTTATCCTCTTTTCTACTGTTTTATCCTCTTTCTCCTCTTTCCTCCTCTCGTGTCCTGGGTTTCTCCACCTTTCTGTTCTTTTCTCCTCGTTTATCCTCTTTTCCACTCTTTTCTCCTGTTTTCTAATCTTTTCTCCTTTTTTATTCTGTTTTCTCCTCTTTCTCCTCATTTCTGCTGTTTTCTCCTCTTTTCTCCTGTTTTCTCCTCTTTTCTACTGTTTCCTCCTGTTTTCTAATCTTTTGTCCTCTTTTATTCTCTTTTCTCCTCTTTCTCCTCTTTCTCATTATTTCTTCGGTTTTCTCCTCTTTTCTCCTGTTTTCTCCTGTTTTCTCCTCTTTTCTACTGTTTTCTCCTGTTTTGTACTCTCTTCTCCTCTTTTCAACTGTGTTCTCCTCTTTTCTCCTGTTTTCTAACCTTTTCTCCTTTTTTATTCTGTTTTCTCCTCTTTCTCCTCATTTCTGCTGTTTTGTCCTCTTTTCTCCTCTTTTCAACTGTGTTCTCCTCTTTTCTCCTCTTTTCTAAACTTTTCTCCTTTTTGATTCTCTTTTCTCCTCTGGCTCCTCTGTTCTCCTGTTTTCTCCTGTTTTCTCCTCTTTTCTCCTCGTTTCTAAACTTTTCTCCTTTTTGATTCTCTTTTCTCCTCTTTCTCCTCTTTCTCCTGTTTTCTCCACTTTTCTACTGTTTTCTCCTGTTTTCTAATCTTTTCTCCTTTTTTATTCGCTTTTCTCCTCTTTCTCCTCTTTCTCCTCATTTCTCATGTTTTCCACTGTTTTCTCCTGTTTTCTCCTCTTTTCTACTGTTTTCTACTGTTTGGTACTCTTTTCTACTGTTTTCTACTGTTTTGTATTCTTTTCTCCTTTCTATCTACTTTTCTCCTCTTTTTCCTCTTTTCTTCTGTTTTCTCCTCTTTTCTCTGTGTTCTCCTGGGTTCTCCTCATTTCTCCTGTTTTATCCTCTTTTCTACTGTTTTATCCTCTTTCTCCTCTTTCCTCCTCTCGTATCCTGGGTTTCTCCACCTTTCTGTTCTTTTCTCCTCGTTTATCCTCTTTTCCACTCTTTTCTCCTGTTTTCTAATCTTTTCTCCTTTTTTATTCTCTTTTCTCCTCTTTCTCCTCTTTCTCCTCATTTCTCATGTTTACCACTGTTTTCTCCTGTTTTCTCCTCTTTTCTACTGTTTTCTACTGTTTTGTACTCTTTTCTACTGTTTTCTACTGTTTTGTACTCTTTTCTGCATTTTTATCTACTTTTCTCCTCTTTTTCCTCTTTTCTTCTGTTTTCTCCTGTGTTTTCCTCTTTTCTCCTGTTTTATCCTCTTTTCTACTGTTTTATCCTCTTTCTCCTCTTTCTCTTCATTTCACCTGTTTTCTCCTCTTTTCTTCTCTTTTCTCCTCATTTCTGCTGTTTTCTCCTCTTTTCTCCTGTTTTCTCCTCTTTTCTACTGTTTCCTCCTGTTTACTAATCTTTTGTCCTCTTTTATTCTCTTTTCTCCTCTTTCTCCTCTTTCTCATTATTTCTTCGGTTTTCTCCTCTTTTCTCCTGTTTTCTCCTCTTTTCTACTGTTTTCTCCTGTTTTGTACTCTTTTCTACTGTTTTCTCCTGTTTTCTAATCGTTTCTCCTTTTTTATTCTGTTTTCTCCTCTTTCTCCTCATTTCTGCTGTTTTCTCCTCTTTTCTCCTCTTTTCAACTGTGTTCTCCTCTTTTCTCCTCTTTTCTAAACTTTTCTCCTTTTTGATTGTCTTCTCCTCTTTCTCCTCTTTTCTCCTGTTTTATCCTGTTTTCTCCTCTTTTCTCCTCTTTTCTAAACTTTTCTCCTTTTTGATTCTCTTTTCTCCTCTTTCTCCTCTTTCTCCTGTTTTCTCCACTTTTCTACTGTTTTCTCCTGTTTTATAATCTTTTCTCCCTATTTATTCTCTTTTCTCCTCTTTCTCCTCATTTCTCATTTTTTCCATAGTTTTCTCCTGTTTTCTCCTCTTTTCTACTGATTTCTACTGTTTTGTACTCTTTTCTACTGTTTTCTACTGTTTTGTACTCTTTTCTCCTTTTTTATCTACTTTTCTCCTCTTTTTCCTCTTTTCTACTGTTTTCTCCTCTTTTCTCTGTGTTCTCCTGGGTTCTCCTCATTTCTCCTGTTTTATCCTCTTTTCTACTGTTTTATCCTCTTTCTCCTCTTTCCTCCTCTCGTGTCCTGGGTTTCTCCACCTTTCTGTTCTTTTCTCCTCGTTTATCCTCTTTTCCACTCTTTTCTCCTGTTTTCTAATCTTTTCTCCTTTTTTATTCTGTTTTCTCCTCTTTCTCCTCATTTCTGCTGTTTTCTCCTCTTTTCTCCTGTTTTCTCCTCTTTTCTACTGTTTCCTCCTGTTTTCTAATCTTTTGTCCTCTTTTATTCTCTTTTCTCCTCTTTCTCCTCTTTCTCATTATTTCTTCGGTTTTCTCCTCTTTTCTCCTGTTTTCTCCTGTTTTCTCCTCTTTTCTACTGTTTTCTCCTGTTTTGTACTCTCTTCTCCTCTTTTCAATTGTGTTCTCCTCTTTTCTCCTCTTTTCTAAACTTTTCTCTTTTTTGATTCTCTTTTCTCCTCTTTCTCCTCTTTCTCCTGTTTTCTCCACTTTTCTACTGTTTTCTCCTGTTTTATAATCTTTTCTCCCTATTTATTCTCTTATCTCCTCATTCTCCTCATTTCTCATTTTTTCCATAGTTTTCTCCTGTTTTCTCCTCTTTTCTACTGATTTCTACTGTTTTGTACTCTTTTCTACTGTTTTCTACTGTTTTGTACTCTTTTCTCCTTTTTTATCTACTTTTCTCCTCTTTTTCCTCTTTTCTTCTGTTTTCTCCTCTTTTCTCTGTGTTCTCCTGGGTTCTCCTCATTTCTCCTGTTTTATCCTCTTTTCTACTGTTTTATCCTCTTTCTCCTCTTTCCTCCTCTAGTCTCCTGGGTTTCTCCACCTTTCTGTTCTTTTCTCCTCGTATATCCTCTTTTCCACTCTTTTCTCCTGTTTTCTAACCTTTTCTCCTTTTTTATTCTGTTTTCTCCTCTTTCTCCTCATTTCTGCTGTTTTGTCCTCTTTTCTCCTCTTTTCAACTGTGTTCTCCTCTTTTCTCCTCTTTTCTAAACTTTTCTCCTTTTTGATTCTCTTTTCTCCTCTGTTCTCCTGTTTTCTCCTGTTTTCTCCTCTTTTCTCCTCTTTTCTAAACTTTTCTCCTTTTTGATTCTCTTTTCTCCTCTTTCTCCTCTTTCTCCTGTTTTCTCCACTTTTCTACTGTTTTCTCCTGTTTTATAATCTTTTCTCCCTATTTATTCGCTTTTCTCCTCTTTCTCCTCTTTCTCCTCATTTCTCATGTTTTCCACTGTTTTCTCCTGTTTTCTCCTCTTTTCTACTGTATTCTACTGTTTGGTACTCTTTTCTACTGTTTTCTACTGTTTTGTATTCTTTTCTCCTTTTTATCTACTTTTCTCCTCTTTTTCCTCTTTTCTTCTGTTTTCTCCTCTTTTCTCTGTGTTCTCCTGGGTTCTCCTCATTTCTCCTGTTTTATCCTCTTTTCTACTGTTTTATCCTCTTTCTCCTCTTTCCTCCTCTTGTCTCCTGGGTTTCTCCACCTTTCTGTTCTTTTCTCCTCGTTTATCCTCTTTTCCACTCTTTTCTCCTGTTTTCTAATCTTTTCTCCTTTTTTATTCTGTTTTCTCCTCTTTCTCCTCATTTCTGCTGTTTTCTCCTCTTTTCTCCTGTTTTCTCCTCTTTTCTACTGTTTCCTCCTGTTTTCTAATCTTTTGTCCTCTTTTATTCTCTTTTCTCCTCTTTCTCCTCTTTCTCATTATTTCTTCGGTTTTCTCCTCTTTTCTCCTGTTTTCTCCTCTTTTCTACTGTTTTCTCCTGTTTTGTACTCTTTTCTACTGTTTTCTCCTGTTTTCTAATCGTTTCTCCTTTTTTATTCTGTTTTCTCCTCTTTCTCCTCATTTCTGCTGTTTTCTCCTCTTTTCTCCTCTTTTCAACTGTGTTCTCCTCTTTTCTCCTCTTTTCTAAACTTTTCTCCTTTTTGATTGTCTTCTCCTCTTTCTCCTCTTTTCTCCTGTTTTATCCTGTTTTCTCCTCTTTTCTCCTCTTTTCTAAACTTTTCTCCTTTTTGATTCTCTTTTCTCCTCTTTCTCCTCTTTCTCCTGTTTTCTCCACTTTTCTACTGTTTTCTCCTGTTTTATAATCTTTTCTCCCTATTTATTCTCTTTTCTCCTCTTTCTCCTCATTTCTCATTTTTTCCATAGTTTCCTCCTGTTTTCTCCTCTTTTCTACTGATTTCTACTGTTTTGTACTCTTTTCTACTGTTTTCTACTGTTTTGTACTCTTTTCTCCTTTTTTATCTACTTTTCTCCTCTTTTTCCTCTTTTCTACTGTTTTCTCCTCTTTTCTCTGTGTTCTCCTGGGTTCTCCTCATTTCTCCTGTTTTATCCTCTTTTCTACTGTTTTATCCTCTTTCTCCTCTTTCCTCCTCTCGTGTCCTGGGTTTCTCCACCTTTCTGTTCTTTTCTCCTCGTTTATCCTCTTTTCCACTCTTTTCTCCTGTTTTCTAATCTTTTCTCCTTTTTTATTCTGTTTTCTCCTCTTTCTCCTCATTTCTGCTGTTTTCTCCTCTTTTCTCCTGTTTTCTCCTCTTTTCTACTGTTTCCTCCTGTTTTCTAATCTTTTGTCCTCTTTTATTCTCTTTTCTCCTCTTTCTCCTCTTTCTCATTATTTCTTCGGTTTTCTCCTCTTTTCTCCTGTTTTCTCCTGTTTTCTCCTCTTTTCTACTGTTTTCTCCTGTTTTGTACTCTTTTCTCCTTTTTGATTCTCTTTTCTCCTCTTTCTCCTCTTTCTCCTGCTTACTCCACTTTTCTACTGTTTTCTCCTGTTTTCTAATCTTTTCTCCTTTTTTATTCTCTTTTCTCCTCTTTCTCCTCTTTCTCCTCATTTCTCATGTTTTCCACTGTTTTCTCCTGTTTTCTCCTCTTTTCTACTGTTTTCTACTGTTTTGTACTCTTTTCTCCTATTTTATCTACTTTTCTCCTCTTTTTCCTCTTTTCTTCTGTTTTCTCCTGTGTTCTCCTCTTTTCTCCTGTTTTATCCTCTTTTCTACTGTTTTATCCTCTTTCTCCTCTTTCTCTTCATTTCACCTGTTTTCTCCTCTTTTCACCTGTTTTCTCCTCTTTTCTTCTCTTTTCTCCTCATTTCTGCTGTTTTCTCCTCTTTTCTCCTGTTTTCTCCTCTTTTCTACTGTTTCCTTCTGTTTTCTAATCTTTTGTCCTCTTTTATTCTCTTTTCTCCTCTTTCTCCTCTTTCTCATTATTTCTTCGGTTTTCTCCTCTTTTCTCCTGTTTTCTCCTGTTTTCTCCTCTTTTCTACTGTTTTCTCCTGTTTTGTACTCTCTTCTCCTCTTTTCAACTGTGTTCTCCTCTTTTCTCCTCTTTTCTAAACTTTTCTCCTTTTTGATTCTCTTTTCTCCTCTTTCTCCTCTTTCTCCTGTTTTCTCCACTTTTCTACTGTTTTCTCCTGTTTTATAATCTTTTCTCCCTATTTATTCTCTTATCTCCTCATTCTCCTCATTTCACATTTTTTCCATAGTTTTCTCCTGTTTTCTCCTCTTTTCTACTGATTTCTACTGTTTTGTACTCTTTTCTACTGTTTTCTACTGTTTTGTACTCTTTTCTCCTTTTTTATCTACTTTTCTCCTCTGTTTCCTCTTTTCTTCTGTTTTCTCCTCTTTTCTCTGTGTTCTCCTGGGTTCTCCTCATTTCTCCTGTTTTATCCTCTTTTCTACTGTTTTATCCTCTTTCTCCTCTTTCCTCCTCTCGTGTCCTGGGTTTCTCCACCTTTCTGTTCTTTTCTCCTCGTTTATCCTCTTTTCCACTCTTTTCTCCTGTTTTCTAATCTTTTCTCCTTTTTTATTCTGTTTTCTCCTCTTTCTCCTCATTTCTGCTGTTTTCTCCTCTTTTCTCCTGTTTTCTCCTCTTTTCTACTGTTTCCTCCTGTTTTCTAATCTTTTGTCCTCTTTTATTCTCTTTTCTCCTCTTTCTCCTCTTTCTCATTATTTCTTCGGTTTTCTCCTCTTTTCTCCTGTTTTCTCCTGTTTTCTCCTCTTTTCTACTGTTTTCTCCTGTTTTGTACTCTCTTCTCCTCTTTTCAATTGTGTTCTCCTCTTTTCTCCTCTTTTCTAAACTTTTCTCTTTTTTGATTCTCTTTTCTCCTCTTTCTCCTCTTTCTCCTGTTTTCTCCACTTTTCTACTGTTTTCTCCTGTTTTATAATCTTTTCTCCCTATTTATTCTCTTATCTCCTCATTCTCCTCATTTCTCATTTTTTCCATAGTTTTCTCCTGTTTTCTCCTCTTTTCTACTGATTTCTACTGTTTTGTACTCTTTTCTACTGTTTTCTACTGTTTTGTACTCTTTTCTCCTTTTTTATCTACTTTTCTCCTCTTTTTCCTCTTTTCTTCTGTTTTCTCCTCTTTTCTCTGTGTTCTCCTGGGTTCTCCTCATTTCTCCTGTTTTATCCTCTTTTCTACTGTTTTATCCTCTTTCTCCTCTTTCCTCCTCTAGTCTCCTGGGTTTCTCCACCTTTCTGTTCTTTTCTCCTCGTATATCCTCTTTTCCACTCTTTTCTCCTGTTTTCTAACCTTTTCTCCTTTTTTATTCTGTTTTCTCCTCTTTCTCCTCATTTCTGCTGTTTTGTCCTCTTTTCTCCTCTTTTCAACTGTGTTCTCCTCTTTTCTCCTCTTTTCTAAACTTTTCTCCTTTTTGATTCTCTTTTCTCCTCTGTTCTCCTGTTTTCTCCTGTTTTCTCCTCTTTTCTCCTCTTTTCTAAACTTTTCTCCTTTTTGATTCTCTTTTCTCCTCTTTCTCCTCTTTCTCCTGTTTTCTCCACTTTTCTACTGTTTTCTCCTGTTTTCTAATCTTTTCTCCTTTTTTATTCGCTTTTCTCCTCTTTCTCCTCTTTCTCCTCATTTCTCATGTTTTCCACTGTTTTCTCCTGTTTTCTCCTCTTTTCTACTGTATTCTACTGTTTGGTACTCTTTTCTACTGTTTTCTACTGTTTTGTATTCTTTTCTCCTTTTTATCTACTTTTCTCCTCTTTTTCCTCTTTTCTTCTGTTTTCTCCTCTTTTCTCTGTGTTCTCCTGGGTTCTCCTCATTTCTCCTGTTTTATCCTCTTTTCTACTGTTTTATCCTCTTTCTCCTCTTTCCTCCTCTTGTCTCCTGGGTTTCTCCACCTTTCTGTTCTTTTCTCCTCGTTTATCCTCTTTTCCACTCTTTTCTCCTGTTTTCTAATCTTTTCTCCTTTTTTATTCTGTTTTCTCCTCTTTCTCCTCATTTCTGCTGTTTTCTCCTCTTTTCTCCTGTTTTCTCCTCTTTTCTACTGTTTCCTCCTGTTTTCTAATCTTTTGTCCTCTTTTATTCTCTTTTCTCCTCTTTCTCCTCTTTCTCATTATTTCTTCGGTTTTCTCCTCTTTTCTCCTGTTTTCTCCTCTTTTCTACTGTTTTCTCCTGTTTTGTACTCTTTTCTACTGTTTTCTCCTGTTTTCTAATCGTTTCTCCTTTTTTATTCTGTTTTCTCCTCTTTCTCCTCATTTCTGCTGTTTTCTCCTCTTTTCTCCTCTTTTCAACTGTGTTCTCCTCTTTTCTCCTCTTTTCTAAACTTTTCTCCTTTTTGATTGTCTTCTCCTCTTTCTCCTCTTTTCTCCTGTTTTATCCTGTTTTCTCCTCTTTTCTCCTCTTTTCTAAACTTTTCTCCTTTTTGATTCTCTTTTCTCCTCTTTCTCCTCTTTCTCCTGTTTTCTCCACTTTTCTACTGTTTTCTCCTGTTTTATAATCTTTTCTCCCTATTTATTCTCTTTTCTCCTCTTTCTCCTCATTTCTCATTTTTTCCATAGTTTCCTCCTGTTTTCTCCTCTTTTCTACTGATTTCTACTGTTTTGTACTCTTTTCTACTGTTTTCTACTGTTTTGTACTCTTTTCTCCTTTTTTATCTACTTTTCTCCTCTTTTTCCTCTTTTCTACTGTTTTCTCCTCTTTTCTCTGTATTCTCCTGGGTTCTCCTCATTTCTCCTGTTTTATCCTCTTTTCTACTGTTTTATCCTCTTTCTCCTCTTTCCTCCTCTCGTGTCCTGGGTTTCTCCACCTTTCTGTTCTTTTCTCCTCGTTTATCCTCTTTTCCACTCTTTTCTCCTGTTTTCTAATCTTTTCTCCTTTTTTATTCTGTTTTCTCCTCTTTCTCCTCATTTCTGCTGTTTTCTCCTCTTTTCTCCTGTTTTCTCCTCTTTTCTACTGTTTCCTCCTGTTTTCTAATCTTTTGTCCTCTTTTATTCTCTTTTCTCCTCTTTCTCCTCTTTCTCATTATTTCTTCGGTTTTCTCCTCTTTTCTCCTGTTTTCTCCTGTTTTCTCCTCTTTTCTACTGTTTTCTCCTGTTTTGTACTCTTTTCTCCTTTTTGATTCTCTTTTCTCCTCTTTCTCCTCTTTCTCCTGTTTACTCCACTTTTCTACTGTTTTCTCCTGTTTTCTAATCTTTTCTCCTTTTTTATTCTCTTTTCTCCTCTTTCTCCTCTTTCTCCTCATTTCTCATGTTTTCCACTGTTTTCTCCTGTTTTCTCCTCTTTTCTACTGTTTTCTACTGTTTTGTACTCTTTTCTCCTATTTTATCTACTTTTCTCCTCTTTTTCCTCTTTTCTTCTGTTTTCTCCTGTGTTCTCCTCTTTTCTCCTGTTTTATCCTCTTTTCTACTGTTTTATCCTCTTTCTCCTCTTTCTCTTCATTTCACCTGTTTTCTCCTCTTTTCACCTGTTTTCTCCTCTTTTCTTCTCTTTTCTCCTCATTTCTGCTGTTTTCTCCTCTTTTCTCCTGTTTTCTCCTCTTTTCTACTGTTTCCTTCTGTTTTCTAATCTTTTGTCCTCTTTTATTCTCTTTTCTCCTCTTTCTCCTCTTTCTCATTATTTCTTCGGTTTTCTCCTCTTTTCTCCTGTTTTCTCCTGTTTTCTCCTCTTTTCTACTGTTTTCTCCTGTTTTGTACTCTCTTCTCCTCTTTTCAACTGTGTTCTCCTCTTTTCTCCTCTTTTCTAAACTTTTCTCCTTTTTGATTCTCTTTTCTCCTCTTTCTCCTCTTTCTCCTGTTTTCTCCACTTTTCTACTGTTTTCTCCTGTTTTATAATCTTTTCTCCCTATTTATTCTCTTATCTCCTCATTCTCCTCATTTCACATTTTTTCCATAGTTTTCTCCTGTTTTCTCCTCTTTTCTACTGATTTCTACTGTTTTGTACTCTTTTCTACTGTTTTCTACTGTTTTGTACTCTTTTCTCCTTTTTTATCTACTTTTCACCTCTGTTTCCTCTTTTCTTCTGTTTTCTCCTCTTTTCTCTGTGTTCTCCTGGGTTCTCCTCATTTCTCCTGTTTTATCCTCTTTTCTACTGTTTTATCCTCTTTCTCCTCTTTCCTCCTCTAGTCTCCTGGGTTTCTCCACCTTTCTGTTCTTTTCTCCTCGTATATCCTCTTTTCCACTCTTTTCTCCTGTTTTCTAATCTTTTCTCCTTTTTTATTCTGTTTTCTCCTCTTTCTCCTCATTTCTGCTGTTTTCTCCTCTTTTCTCCTGTTTTCTCCTCTTTTCTACTGTTTCCTCCTGTTTTCTAATCTTTTGTCCTCTTTTATTCTCTTTTCTCCTCTGGCTCCTCTGTTCTCCTGTTTTCTCCTGTTTTCTCCTCTTTTCTCCTCGTTTCTAAACTTTTCTCCTTTTTGATTCTCTTTTCTCCTCTTTCTCCTCTTTCTCCTGTTTTCTCCACTTTTCTACTGTTTTCTCCTGTTTTCTAATCTTTTCTCCTTTTTTATTCGCTTTTCTCCTCTTTCTCCTCATTTCTCATGTTTTCCACTGTTTTCTCCTGTTTTCTCCTCTTTTCTACTGTTTTCTACTGTTTGGTACTCTTTTCTACTGTTTTCTACTGTTTTGTATTCTTTTCTCCTTTCTATCTACTTTTCTCCTCTTTTTCCTCTTTTCTTCTGTTTTCTCCTCTTTTCTCTGTGTTCTCCTGGGTTCTCCTCATTTCTCCTGTTTTATCCTCTTTTCTACTGTTTTATCCTCTTTCTCCTCTTTCCTCCTCTCGTATCCTGGGTTTCTCCACCTTTCTGTTCTTTTCTCCTCGTTTATCCTCTTTTCCACTCTTTTCTCCTGTTTTCTAATCTTTTCTCCTTTTTTATTCTCTTTTGTCCTCTTTCTCCTCTTTCTCCTCATTTCTCATGTTTACCACTGTTTTCTCCTGTTTTCTCCTCTTTTCTACTGTTTTCTACTGTTTTGTACTCTTTTCTACTGTTTTCTACTGTTTTGTACTCTTTTCTGCATTTTTATCTACTTTTCTCCTCTTTTTCCTCTTTTCTTCTGTTTTCTCCTGTGTTTTCCTCTTTTCTCCTGTTTTATCCTCTTTTCTACTGTTTTATCCTCTTTCTCCTCTTTCTCTTCATTTCACCTGTTTTCTCCTCTTTTCTTCTCTTTTCTCCTCATTTCTGCTGTTTTCTCCTCTTTTCTCCTGTTTTCTCCTCTTTTCTACTGTTTCCTCCTGTTTACTAATCTTTTGTCCTCTTTTATTCTCTTTTCTCCTCTTTCTCCTCTTTCTCATTATTTCTTCGGTTTTCTCCTCTTTTCTCCTGTTTTCTCCTCTTTTCTACTGTTTTCTCCTGTTTTGTACTCTTTTCTACTGTTTTCTCCTGTTTTCTAATCGTTTCTCCTTTTTTATTCTGTTTTCTCCTCTTTCTCCTCATTTCTGCTGTTTTCTCCTCTTTTCTCCTCTTTTCAACTGTGTTCTCCTCTTTTCTCCTCTTTTCTAAACTTTTCTCCTTTTTGATTGTCTTCTCCTCTTTCTCCTCTTTTCTCCTGTTTTATCCTGTTTTCTCCTCTTTTCTAAACTTTTCTCCTTTTTGATTCTCTTTTCTCCTCTTTCTCCTCTTTCTCCTGTTTTCTCCACTTTTCTACTGTTTTCTCCTGTTTTATAATCTTTTCTCCCTATTTATTCTCTTTTCTCCTCTTTCTCCTCATTTCTCATTTTTTCCATAGTTTTCTCCTGTTTTCTCCTCTTTTCTACTGATTTCTACTGTTTTGTACTCTTTTCTACTGTTTTCTACTGTTTTGTACTCTTTTCTCCTTTTTTATCTACTTTTCTCCTCTTTTTCCTCTTTTCTACTGTTTTCTCCTCTTTTCTCTGTGTTCTCCTGGGTTCTCCTCATTTCTCCTGTTTTATCCTCTTTTCTACTGTTTTATCCTCTTTCTCCTCTTTCCTCCTCTCGTGTCCTGGGTTTCTCCACCTTTCTGTTCTTTTCTCCTCGTTTATCCTCTTTTCCACTCTTTTCTCCTGTTTTCTAATCTTTTCTCCTTTTTTATTCTGTTTTCTCCTCTTTCTCCTCATTTCTGCTGTTTTCTCCTCTTTTCTCCTGTTTTCTCCTCTTTTCTACTGTTTCCTCCTGTTTTCTAATCTTTTGTCCTCTTTTATTCTCTTTTCTCCTCTTTCTCCTCTTTCTCATTATTTCTTCGGTTTTCTCCTCTTTTCTCCTGTTTTCTCCTGTTTTCTCCTCTTTTCTACTGTTTTCTCCTGTTTTGTACTCTCTTCTCCTCTTTTCAATTGTGTTCTCCTCTTTTCTCCTCTTTTCTAAACTTTTCTCTTTTTTGATTCTCTTTTCTCCTCTTTCTCCTCTTTCTCCTGTTTTCTCCACTTTTCTACTGTTTTCTCCTGTTTTATAATCTTTTCTCCCTATTTATTCTCTTATCTCCTCATTCTCCTCATTTCTCATTTTTTCCATAGTTTTCTCCTGTTTTCTCCTCTTTTCTACTGATTTCTACTGTTTTGTACTCTTTTCTACTGTTTTCTACTGTTTTGTACTCTTTTCTCCTTTTTTATCTACTTTTCTCCTCTTTTTCCTCTTTTCTTCTGTTTTCTCCTCTTTTCTCTGTGTTCTCCTGGGTTCTCCTCATTTCTCCTGTTTTATCCTCTTTTCTACTGTTTTATCCTCTTTCTCCTCTTTCCTCCTCTAGTCTCCTGGGTTTCTCCACCTTTCTGTTCTTTTCTCCTCGTATATCCTCTTTTCCACTCTTTTCTCCTGTTTTCTAACCTTTTCTCCTTTTTTATTCTGTTTTCTCCTCTTTCTCCTCATTTCTGCTGTTTTGTCCTCTTTTCTCCTCTTTTCAACTGTGTTCTCCTCTTTTCTCCTCTTTTCTAAACTTTTCTCCTTTTTGATTCTCTTTTCTCCTCTGTTCTCCTGTTTTCTCCTGTTTTCTCCTCTTTTCTCCTCTTTTCTAAACTTTTCTCCTTTTTGATTCTCTTTTCTCCTCTTTCTCCTCTTTCTCCTGTTTTCTCCACTTTTCTACTGTTTTCTCCTGTTTTCTAATCTTTTCTCCTTTTTTATTCGCTTTTCTCCTCTTTCTCCTCTTTCTCCTCATTTCTCATGTTTTCCACTGTTTTCTCCTGTTTTCTCCTCTTTTCTACTGTATTCTACTGTTTGGTACTCTTTTCTACTGTTTTCTACTGTTTTGTATTCTTTTCTCCTTTTTATCTACTTTTCTCCTCTTTTTCCTCTTTTCTTCTGTTTTCTCCTCTTTTCTCTGTGTTCTCCTGGGTTCTCCTCATTTCTCCTGTTTTATCCTCTTTTCTACTGTTTTATCCTCTTTCTCCTCTTTCCTCCTCTTGTCTCCTGGGTTTCTCCACCTTTCTGTTCTTTTCTCCTCGTTTATCCTCTTTTCCACTCTTTTCTCCTGTTTTCTAATCTTTTCTCCTTTTTTATTCTGTTTTCTCCTCTTTCTCCTCATTTCTGCTGTTTTCTCCTCTTTTCTCCTGTTTTCTCCTCTTTTCTACTGTTTCCTCCTGTTTTCTAATCTTTTGTCCTCTTTTATTCTCTTTTCTCCTCTTTCTCCTCTTTCTCATTATTTCTTCGGTTTTCTCCTCTTTTCTCCTGTTTTCTCCTCTTTTCTACTGTTTTCTCCTGTTTTGTACTCTTTTCTACTGTTTTCTCCTGTTTTCTAATCGTTTCTCCTTTTTTATTCTGTTTTCTCCTCTTTCTCCTCATTTCTGCTGTTTTCTCCTCTTTTCTCCTGTTTTATCCTGTTTTCTCCTCTTTTCTCCTCTTTTCTAAACTTTTCTCCTTTTTGATTCTCTTTTCTCCTCTTTCTCCTCTTTCTCCTGTTTTCTCCACTTTTCTACTGTTTTCTCCTGTTTTATAATCTTTTCTCCCTATTTATTCTCTTTTCTCCTCTTTCTCCTCATTTCTCATTTTTTCCATAGTTTCCTCCTGTTTTCTCCTCTTTTCTACTGATTTCTACTGTTTTGTACTCTTTTCTACTGTTTTCTACTGTTTTGTACTCTTTTCTCCTTTTTTATCTACTTTTCTCCTCTTTTTCCTCTTTTCTCCTGTTTTCTCCTCTTTTCTCTGTGTTCTCCTGGGTTCTCCTCATTTCTCCTGTTTTATCCTCTTTTCTACTGTTTTATCCTCTTTCTCCTCTTTCCTCCTCTCGTGTCCTGGGTTTCTCCACCTTTCTGTTCTTTTCTCCTCGTTTATCCTCTTTTCCACTCTTTTCTCCTGTTTTCTAATCTTTTCTCCTTTTTTATTCTGTTTTCTCCTCTTTCTCCTCATTTCTGCTGTTTTCTCCTCTTTTCTCCTGTTTTCTCCTCTTTTCTACTGTTTCCTCCTGTTTTCTAATCTTTTGTCCTCTTTTATTCTCTTTTCTCCTCTTTCTCCTCTTTCTCATTATTTCTTCGGTTTTCTCCTCTTTTCTCCTGTTTTCTCCTGTTTTCTCCTCTTTTCTACTGTTTTCTCCTGTTTTGTACTCTTTTCTCCTTTTTGATTCTCTTTTCTCCTCTTTCTCCTCTTTCTCCTGTTTACTCCACTTTTCTACTGTTTTCTCCTGTTTTCTAATCTTTTCTCCTTTTTTATTCTCTTTTCTCCTCTTTCTCCTCTTTCTCCTCATTTCTCATGTTTTCCACTGTTTTCTCCTGTTTTCTCCTCTTTTCTACTGTTTTCTACTGTTTTGTACTCTTTTCTCCTATTTTATCTACTTTTCTCCTCTTTTTCCTCTTTTCTTCTGTTTTCTCCTGTGTTCTCCTCTTTTCTCCTGTTTTATCCTCTTTTCTACTGTTTTATCCTCTTTCTCCTCTTTCTCTTCATTTCACCTGTTTTCTCCTCTTTTCACCTGTTTTCTCCTCTTTTCTTCTCTTTTCTCCTCATTTCTGCTGTTTTCTCCTCTTTTCTCCTGTTTTCTCCTCTTTTCTACTGTTTCCTTCTGTTTTCTAATCTTTTGTCCTCTTTTATTCTCTTTTCTCCTCTTTCTCCTCTTTCTCATTATTTCTTCGGTTTTCTCCTCTTTTCTCCTGTTTTCTCCTGTTTTCTCCTCTTTTCTACTGTTTTCTCCTGTTTTGTACTCTCTTCTCCTCTTTTCAACTGTGTTCTCCTCTTTTCTCCTCTTTTCTAAACTTTTCTCCTTTTTGATTCTCTTTTCTCCTCTTTCTCCTCTTTCTCCTGTTTTCTCCACTTTTCTACTGTTTTCTCCTGTTTTATAATCTTTTCTCCCTATTTATTCTCTTATCTCCTCATTCTCCTCATTTCACATTTTTTCCATAGTTTTCTCCTGTTTTCTCCTCTTTTCTACTGATTTCTACTGTTTTGTACTCTTTTCTACTGTTTTCTACTGTTTTGTACTCTTTTCTCCTTTTTTATCTACTTTTCTCCTCTGTTTCCTCTTTTCTTCTGTTTTCTCCTCTTTTCTCTGTGTTCTCCTGGGTTCTCCTCATTTCTCCTGTTTTATCCTCTTTTCTACTGTTTTATCCTCTTTCTCCTCTTTCCTCCTCTCGTGTCCTGGGTTTCTCCACCTTTCTGTTCTTTTCTCCTCGTTTATCCTCTTTTCCACTCTTTTCTCCTGTTTTCTAATCTTTTCTCCTTTTTTATTCTGTTTTCTCCTCTTTCTCCTCATTTCTGCTGTTTTCTCCTCTTTTCTCCTGTTTTCTCCTCTTTTCTACTGTTTCCTCCTGTTTTCTAATCTTTTGTCCTCTTTTATTCTCTTTTCTCCTCTTTCTCCTCTTTCTCATTATTTCTTCGGTTTTCTCCTCTTTTCTCCTGTTTTCTCCTGTTTTCTCCTCTTTTCTACTGTTTTCTCCTGTTTTGTACTCTCTTCTCCTCTTTTCAATTGTGTTCTCCTCTTTTCTCCTCTTTTCTAAACTTTTCTCTTTTTTGATTCTCTTTTCTCCTCTTTCTCCTCTTTCTCCTGTTTTCTCCACTTTTCTACTGTTTTCTCCTGTTTTATAATCTTTTCTCCCTATTTATTCTCTTATCTCCTCATTCTCCTCATTTCTCATTTTTTCCATAGTTTTCTCCTGTTTTCTCCTCTTTTCTACTGATTTCTACTGTTTTGTACTCTTTTCTACTGTTTTCTACTGTTTTGTACTCTTTTCTCCTTTTTTATCTACTTTTCTCCTCTTTTTCCTCTTTTCTTCTGTTTTCTCCTCTTTTCTCTGTGTTCTCCTGGGTTCTCCTCATTTCTCCTGTTTTATCCTCTTTTCTACTGTTTTATCCTCTTTCTCCTCTTTCCTCCTCTAGTCTCCTGGGTTTCTCCACCTTTCTGTTCTTTTCTCCTCGTATATCCTCTTTTCCACTCTTTTCTCCTGTTTTCTAACCTTTTCTCCTTTTTTATTCTGTTTTCTCCTCTTTCTCCTCATTTCTGCTGTTTTGTCCTCTTTTCTCCTCTTTTCAACTGTGTTCTCCTCTTTTCTCCTCTTTTCTAAACTTTTCTCCTTTTTGATTCTCTCTCCTCTGTTCTCCTGTTTTCTCCTGTTTTCTCCTCTTTTCTCCTCTTTTCTAAACTTTTCTCCTTTTTGATTCTCTTTTCTCCTCTTTCTCCTCTTTCTCCTGTTTTCTCCACTTTTCTACTGTTTTCTCCTGTTTTCTAATCTTTTCTCCTTTTTTATTCGCTTTTCTCCTCTTTCTCCTCTTTCTCCTCATTTCTCATGTTTTCCACTGTTTTCTCCTGTTTTCTCCTCTTTTCTACTGTATTCTACTGTTTGGTACTCTTTTCTACTGTTTTCTACTGTTTTGTATTCTTTTCTCCTTTTTATCTACTTTTCTCCTCTTTTTCCTCTTTTCTTCTGTTTTCTCCTCTTTTCTCTGTGTTCTCCTGGGTTCTCCTCATTTCTCCTGTTTTATCCTCTTTTCTACTGTTTTATCCTCTTTCTCCTCTTTCCTCCTCTTGTCTCCTGGGTTTCTCCACCTTTCTGTTCTTTTCTCCTCGTTTATCCTCTTTTCCACTCTTTTCTCCTGTTTTCTAATCTTTTCTCCTTTTTTATTCTGTTTTCTCCTCTTTCTCCTCATTTCTGCTGTTTTCTCCTCTTTTCTCCTGTTTTCTCCTCTTTTCTACTGTTTCCTCCTGTTTTCTAATCTTTTGTCCTCTTTTATTCTCTTTTCTCCTCTTTCTCCTCTTTCTCATTATTTCTTCGGTTTTCTCCTCTTTTCTCCTGTTTTCTCCTCTTTTCTACTGTTTTCTCCTGTTTTGTACTCTTTTCTACTGTTTTCTCCTGTTTTCTAATCGTTTCTCCTTTTTTATTCTGTTTTCTCCTCTTTCTCCTCATTTCTGCTGTTTTCTCCTCTTTTCTCCTCTTTTCAACTGTGTTCTCCTCTTTTCTCCTCTTTTCTAAACTTTTCTCCTTTTTGATTGTCTTCTCCTCTTTCTCCTCTTTTCTCCTGTTTTATCCTGTTTTCTCCTCTTTTCTCCTCTTTTCTAAACTTTTCTCCTTTTTGATTCTCTTTTCTCCTCTTTCTCCTCTTTCTCCTGTTTTCTCCACTTTTCTACTGTTTTCTCCTGTTTTATAATCTTTTCTCCCTATTTATTCTCTTTTCTCCTCTTTCTCCTCATTTCTCATTTTTTCCATAGTTTCCTCCTGTTTTCTCCTCTTTTCTACTGATTTCTACTGTTTTGTACTCTTTTCTACTGTTTTCTACTGTTTTGTACTCTTTTCTCCTTTTTTATCTACTTTTCTCCTCTTTTTCCTCTTTTCTACTGTTTTCTCCTCTTTTCTCTGTATTCTCCTGGGTTCTCCTCATTTCTCCTGTTTTATCCTCTTTTCTACTGTTTTATCCTCTTTCTCCTCTTTCCTCCTCTCGTGTCCTGGGTTTCTCCACCTTTCTGTTCTTTTCTCCTCGTTTATCCTCTTTTCCACTCTTTTCTCCTGTTTTCTAATCTTTTCTCCTTTTTTATTCTGTTTTCTCCTCTTTCTCCTCATTTCTGCTGTTTTCTCCTCTTTTCTCCTGTTTTCTCCTCTTTTCTACTGTTTCCTCCTGTTTTCTAATCTTTTGTCCTCTTTTATTCTCTTTTCTCCTCTTTCTCCTCTTTCTCATTATTTCTTCGGTTTTCTCCTCTTTTCTCCTGTTTTCTCCTGTTTTCTCCTCTTTTCTACTGTTTTCTCCTGTTTTGTACTCTTTTCTCCTTTTTGATTCTCTTTTCTCCTCTTTCTCCTCTTTCTCCTGTTTACTCCACTTTTCTACTGTTTTCTCCTGTTTTCTAATCTTTTCTCCTTTTTTATTCTCTTTTCTCCTCTTTCTCCTCTTTCTCCTCATTTCTCATGTTTTCCACTGTTTTCTCCTGTTTTCTCCTCTTTTCTACTGTTTTCTACTGTTTTGTACTCTTTTCTCCTATTTTATCTACTTTTCTCCTCTTTTTCCTCTTTTCTTCTGTTTTCTCCTGTGTTCTCCTCTTTTCTCCTGTTTTATCCTCTTTTCTACTGTTTTATCCTCTTTCTCCTCTTTCTCTTCATTTCACCTGTTTTCTCCTCTTTTCACCTGTTTTCTCCTCTTTTCTTCTCTTTTCTCCTCATTTCTGCTGTTTTCTCCTCTTTTCTCCTGTTTTCTCCTCTTTTCTACTGTTTCCTTCTGTTTTCTAATCTTTTGTCCTCTTTTATTCTCTTTTCTCCTCTTTCTCCTCTTTCTCATTATTTCTTCGGTTTTCTCCTCTTTTCTCCTGTTTTCTCCTGTTTTCTCCTCTTTTCTACTGTTTTCTCCTGTTTTGTACTCTCTTCTCCTCTTTTCAACTGTGTTCTCCTCTTTTCTCCTCTTTTCTAAACTTTTCTCCTTTTTGATTCTCTTTTCTCCTCTTTCTCCTCTTTCTCCTGTTTTCTCCACTTTTCTACTGTTTTCTCCTGTTTTATAATCTTTTCTCCCTATTTATTCTCTTATCTCCTCATTCTCCTCATTTCACATTTTTTCCATAGTTTTCTCCTGTTTTCTCCTCTTTTCTACTGATTTCTACTGTTTTGTACTCTTTTCTACTGTTTTCTACTGTTTTGTACTCTTTTCTCCTTTTTTATCTACTTTTCACCTCTGTTTCCTCTTTTCTTCTGTTTTCTCCTCTTTTCTCTGTGTTCTCCTGGGTTCTCCTCATTTCTCCTGTTTTATCCTCTTTTCTACTGTTTTATCCTCTTTCTCCTCTTTCCTCCTCTAGTCTCCTGGGTTTCTCCACCTTTCTGTTCTTTTCTCCTCGTATATCCTCTTTTCCACTCTTTTCTCCTGTTTTCTAATCTTTTCTCCTTTTTTATTCTGTTTTCTCCTCTTTCTCCTCATTTCTGCTGTTTTCTCCTCTTTTCTCCTGTTTTCTCCTCTTTTCTACTGTTTCCTCCTGTTTTCTAATCTTTTGTCCTCTTTTATTCTCTTTTCTCCTCTGGCTCCTCTGTTCTCCTGTTTTCTCCTGTTTTCTCCTCTTTTCTCCTCGTTTCTAAACTTTTCTCCTTTTTTATTCGCTTTTCTCCTCTTTCTCCTCTTTCTCCTCATTTCTCATGTTTTCCACTGTTTTCTCCTGTTTTCTCCTCTTTTCTACTGTTTTCTACTGTTTGGTACTCTTTTCTACTGTTTTCTACTGTTTTGTATTCTTTTCTCCTTTTTATCTACTTTTCTCCTCTTTTTCCTCTTTTCTTCTGTTTTCTCCTGTTTTCTCTGTGTTCTCCTGGGTTCTCCTCATTTCTCCTGTTTTATCCTCTTTTCTACTGTTTTATCCTCTTTCTCCTCTTTTCTCCTCTCGTGTCCTGGGTTTCTCCACCTTTCTGTTCTTTTCTCCTCGTTTATCCTCTTTTCCACTCTTTTCTCCTGTTTTCTAATCTTTTCTCCTTTTTTATTCTCTTTTCTCCTCTTTCTCCTCTTTCTCCTCATTTCTCATGTTTACCACTGTTTTCTCCTGTTTTCTCCTCTTTTCTACTGTTTTCTACTGTTTTGTACTCTTTTCTACTGTTTTCTACTGTTTTGTACTCTTTTCTCCATTTTTATCTACTTTTCTCCTCTTTTTCCTCTTTTCTTCTGTTTTCTCCTGTGTTTTCCTCTTTTCTCCTGTTTTATCCTCTTTTCTACTGTTTTATCCTCTTTCTCCTCTTTCTCTTCATTTCACCTGTTTTCTCCTCTTTTCACCTGTTTTCTCCTCTTTTCTTCTCTTTTCTCCTCATTTCTGCTGTTTTCTCCTCTTTTCTCCTGTTTTCTCCTCTTTTCTACTGTTTCCTCCTGTTTACTAATCTTTTGTCCTCTTTTATTCTCTTTTCTCCTCTTTCTCATTATTTCTTCGGTTTTCTCCTCTTTTCTCCTGTTTTCTCCTCTTTTCTACTGTTTTCTCCTGTTTTGTACTCTTTTCTACTGTTTTCTCCTGTTTTCTAATCGTTTCTCCTTTTTTATTCTGTTTTCTCCTCTTTCTCCTCATTTCTGCTGTTTTCTCCTCTTTTCTCCTCTTTTCAACTGTGTTCTCCTCTTTTCTCCTCTTTTCTAAACTTTTCTCCTTTTTGATTGTCTTCTCCTCTTTCTCCTCTTTTCTCCTGTTTTATCCTGTTTTCTCCTCTTTTCTCCTCTTTTCTAAACTTTTCTCCTTTTTGATTCTCTTTTCTCCTCTTTCTCCTCTTTCTCCTGTTTTCTCCACTTTTCTACTGTTTTCTCCTGTTTTATAATCTTTTCTCCCTATTTATTCTCTTTTCTCCTCTTTCTCCTCATTTCTCATTTTTTCCATAGTTTTCTCCTGTTTTCTCCTCTTTTCTACTGATTTCTACTGTTTTGTACTCTTTTCTACTGTTTTCTACTGTTTTGTACTCTTTTCTCCTTTTTTATCTACTTTTCTCCTCTTTTTCCTCTTTTCTACTGTTTTCTCCTCTTATCTCTGTGTTCTCCTGGGTTCTCCTCATTTCTCCTGTTTTATCCTCTTTTCTACTGTTTTATCCTCTTTTCTCTGTGTTCTCCTGGGTTCTCCTCATTTCTCCTGTTTTATCCTCTTTTCTACTGTTTTATCCTCTTTCTCCTCTTTCCTCCTCTCGTGTCCTGGGTTTCTCCACCTTTCTGTTCTTTTCTCCTCGTTTATCCTCTTTTCCACTCTTTTCTCCTGTTTTCTAATCTTTTCTCCTTTTTTATTCTGTTTTCTCCTCTTTCTCCTCATTTCTGCTGTTTTCTCCTCTTTTCTCCTGTTTTCTCCTCTTTTCTACTGTTTCCTCCTGTTTTCTAATCTTTTGTCCTCTTTTATTCTCTTTTCTCCTCTTTCTCCTCTTTCTCATTATTTCTTCGGTTTTCTCCTCTTTTCTCCTGTTTTCTCCTCTTTTCTACTGTATTCTACTGTTTGGTACTCTTTTCTACTGTTTTCTACTGTTTTGTATTCTTTTCTCCTTTTTATCTACTTTTCTCCTCTTTTTCCTCTTTTCTTCTGTTTTCTCCTCTTTTCTCTGTGTTCTCCTGGGTTCTCCTCATTTCTCCTGTTTTATCCTCTTTTCTACTGTTTTATCCTCTTTCTCCTCTTTCCTCCTCTTGTCTCCTGGGTTTCTCCACCTTTCTGTTCTTTTCTCCTCGTTTATCCTCTTTTCCACTCTTTTCTCCTGTTTTCTAATCTTTTCTCCTTTTTTATTCTGTTTTCTCCTCTTTCTCCTCATTTCTGCTGTTTTCTCCTCTTTTCTCCTGTTTTCTCCTCTTTTCTACTGTTTCCTCCTGTTTTCTAATCTTTTGTCCTCTTTTATTCTCTTTTCTCCTCTTTCTCCTCTTTCTCATTATTTCTTCGGTTTTCTCCTCTTTTCTCCTGTTTTCTCCTCTTTTCTACTGTTTTCTCCTGTTTTGTACTCTTTTCTACTGTTTTCTCCTGTTTTCTAATCGTTTCTCCTTTTTTATTCTGTTTTCTCCTCTTTCTCCTCATTTCTGCTGTTTTCTCCTCTTTTCTCCTCTTTTCAACTGTGTTCTCCTCTTTTCTCCTCTTTTCTAAACTTTTCTCCTTTTTGATTGTCTTCTCCTCTTTCTCCTCTTTTCTCCTGTTTTATCCTGTTTTCTCCTCTTTTCTCCTCTTTTCTAAACTTTTCTCCTTTTTGATTCTCTTTTCTCCTCTTTCTCCTCTTTCTCCTGTTTTCTCCACTTTTCTACTGTTTTCTCCTGTTTTATAATCTTTTCTCCCTATTTATTCTCTTTTCTCCTCTTTCTCCTCATTTCTCATTTTTTCCATAGTTTCCTCCTGTTTTCTCCTCTTTTCTACTGATTTCTACTGTTTTGTACTCTTTTCTACTGTTTTCTACTGTTTTGTACTCTTTTCTCCTTTTTTATCTACTTTTCTCCTCTTTTTCCTCTTTTCTACTGTTTTCTCCTCTTTTCTCTGTATTCTCCTGGGTTCTCCTCATTTCTCCTGTTTTATCCTCTTTTCTACTGTTTTATCCTCTTTCTCCTCTTTCCTCCTCTCGTGTCCTGGGTTTCTCCACCTTTCTGTTCTTTTCTCCTCGTTTATCCTCTTTTCCACTCTTTTCTCCTGTTTTCTAATCTTTTCTCCTTTTTTATTCTGTTTTCTCCTCTTTCTCCTCATTTCTGCTGTTTTCTCCTCTTTTCTCCTGTTTTCTCCTCTTTTCTACTGTTTCCTCCTGTTTTCTAATCTTTTGTCCTCTTTTATTCTCTTTTCTCCTCTTTCTCCTCTTTCTCATTATTTCTTCGGTTTTCTCCTCTTTTCTCCTGTTTTCTCCTGTTTTCTCCTCTTTTCTACTGTTTTCTCCTGTTTTGTACTCTTTTCTCCTTTTTGATTCTCTTTTCTCCTCTTTCTCCTCTTTCTCCTGTTTACTCCACTTTTCTACTGTTTTCTCCTGTTTTCTAATCTTTTCTCCTTTTTTATTCTCTTTTCTCCTCTTTCTCCTCTTTCTCCTCATTTCTCATGTTTTCCACTGTTTTCTCCTGTTTTCTCCTCTTTTCTACTGTTTTCTACTGTTTTGTACTCTTTTCTCCTATTTTATCTACTTTTCTCCTCTTTTTCCTCTTTTCTTCTGTTTTCTCCTGTGTTCTCCTCTTTTCTCCTGTTTTATCCTCTTTTCTACTGTTTTATCCTCTTTCTCCTCTTTCTCTTCATTTCACCTGTTTTCTCCTCTTTTCACCTGTTTTCTCCTCTTTTCTTCTCTTTTCTCCTCATTTCTGCTGTTTTCTCCTCTTTTCTCCTGTTTTCTCCTCTTTTCTACTGTTTCCTTCTGTTTTCTAATCTTTTGTCCTCTTTTATTCTCTTTTCTCCTCTTTCTCCTCTTTCTCATTATTTCTTCGGTTTTCTCCTCTTTTCTCCTGTTTTCTCCTGTTTTCTCCTCTTTTCTACTGTTTTCTCCTGTTTTGTACTCTCTTCTCCTCTTTTCAACTGTGTTCTCCTCTTTTCTCCTCTTTTCTAAACTTTTCTCCTTTTTGATTCTCTTTTCTCCTCTTTCTCCTCTTTCTCCTGTTTTCTCCACTTTTCTACTGTTTTCTCCTGTTTTATAATCTTTTCTCCCTATTTATTCTCTTATCTCCTCATTCTCCTCATTTCACATTTTTTCCATAGTTTTCTCCTGTTTTCTCCTCTTTTCTACTGATTTCTACTGTTTTGTACTCTTTTCTACTGTTTTCTACTGTTTTGTACTCTTTTCTCCTTTTTTATCTACTTTTCACCTCTGTTTCCTCTTTTCTTCTGTTTTCTCCTCTTTTCTCTGTGTTCTCCTGGGTTCTCCTCATTTCTCCTGTTTTATCCTCTTTTCTACTGTTTTATCCTCTTTCTCCTCTTTCCTCCTCTAGTCTCCTGGGTTTCTCCACCTTTCTGTTCTTTCTCCTCGTATATCCTCTTTTCCACTCTTTTCTCCTGTTTTCTAATCTTTTCTCCTTTTTTATTCTGTTTTCTCCTCTTTCTCCTCATTTCTGCTGTTTTCTCCTCTTTTCTCCTGTTTTCTCCTCTTTTCTACTGTTTCCTCCTGTTTTCTAATCTTTTGTCCTCTTTTATTCTCTTTTCTCCTCTGGCTCCTCTGTTCTCCTGTTTTCTCCTGTTTTCTCCTCTTTTCTCCTCGTTTCTAAACTTTTCTCCTTTTTTATTCGCTTTTCTCCTCTTTCTCCTCTTTCTCCTCATTTCTCATGTTTTCCACTGTTTTCTCCTGTTTTCTCCTCTTTTCTACTGTTTTCTACTGTTTGGTACTCTTTTCTACTGTTTTCTACTGTTTTGTATTCTTTTCTCCTTTTTATCTACTTTTCTCCTCTTTTTCCTCTTTTCTTCTGTTTTCTCCTGTTTTCTCTTTGTTCTCCTGGGTTCTCCTCATTTCTCCAGTTTTATCCTCTTTTCTACTGTTTTATCCTCTTTCTCCTCTTTTCTCCTCTCGTGTCCTGGGTTTCTCCACCTTTCTGTTCTTTTCTCCTCGTTTATCCTCTTTTCCACTCTTTTCTCCTGTTTTCTAATCTTTTCTCCTTTTTTATTCTCTTTTCTCCTCTTTCTCCTCTTTCTCCTCATTTCTCATGTTTACCACTGTTTTCTCCTGTTTTCTCCTCTTTTCTACTGTTTTCTACTGTTTTGTACTCTTTTCTACTGTTTTCTACTGTTTTGTACTCTTTTCTCCATTTTTATCTACTTTTCTCCTCTTTTTCCTCTTTTCTTCTGTTTTCTCCTGTGTTTTCCTCTTTTCTCTGTTTTATCCTCTTTTCTACTGTTTTATCCTCTTTCTCCTCTTTCTCTTCATTTCACCTGTTTTCTCCTCTTTTCACCTGTTTTCTCCTCTTTTCTTCTCTTTTCTCCTCATTTCTGCTGTTTTCTCCTCTTTTCTCCTGTTTTCTCCTCTTTTCTACTGTTTCCTCCTGTTTACTAATCTTTTGTCCTCTTTTATTCTCTTTTCTCCTCTTTCTCATTATTTCTTCGGTTTTCTCCTCTTTTCTCCTGTTTTCTCCTCTTTTCTACTGTTTTCTCCTGTTTTGTACTCTTTTCTACTGTTTTCTCCTGTTTTCTAATCGTTTCTCCTTTTTTATTCTGTTTTCTCCTCTTTCTCCTCATTTCTGCTGTTTTCTCCTCTTTTCTCCTCTTTTCAACTGTGTTCTCCTCTTTTCTCCTCTTTTCTAAACTTTTCTCCTTTTTGATTGTCTTCTCCTCTTTCTCCTCTTTTCTCCTGTTTTATCCTGTTTTCTCCTCTTTTCTCCTCTTTTCTAAACTTTTCTCCTTTTTGATTCTCTTTTCTCCTCTTTCTCCTCTTTCTCCTGTTTTCTCCACTTTTCTACTGTTTTCTCCTGTTTTATAATCTTTTCTCCCTATTTATTCTCTTTTCTCCTCTTTCTCCTCATTTCTCATTTTTTCCATAGTTTTCTCCTGTTTTCTCCTCTTTTCTACTGATTTCTACTGTTTTGTACTCTTTTCTACTGTTTTCTACTGTTTTGTACTCTTTTCTCCTTTTTTATCTACTTTTCTCCTCTTTTTCCTCTTTTCTACTGTTTTCTCCTCTTATCTCTGTGTTCTCCTGGGTTCTCCTCATTTCTCCTGTTTTATCCTCTTTTCTACTGTTTTATCCTCTTTTCTCTGTGTTCTCCTGGGTTCTCCTCATTTCTCCTGTTTTATCCTCTTTTCTACTGTTTTATCCTCTTTCTCCTCTTTCCTCCTCTCGTGTCCTGGGTTTCTCCACCTTTCTGTTCTTTTCTCCTCGTTTATCCTCTTTTCCACTCTTTTCTCCTGTTTTCTAATCTTTTCTCCTTTTTTATTCTGTTTTCTCCTCTTTCTCCTCATTTCTGCTGTTTTCTCCTCTTTTCTCCTGTTTTCTCCTCTTTTCTACTGTTTCCTCCTGTTTTCTAATCTTTTGTCCTCTTTTATTCTCTTTTCTCCTCTTTCTCCTCTTTCTCATTATTTCTTCGGTTTTCTCCTCTTTTCTCCTGTTTTCTCCTGTTTTCTCCTCTTTTCTACTGTTTTCTCCTGTTTTGTACTCTCTTCTCCTCTTTTCAATTGTGTTCTCCTCTTTTCTCCTCTTTTCTAAACTTTTCTCTTTTTTGATTCTCTTTTCTCCTCTTTCTCCTCTTTCTCCTGTTTTCTCCACTTTTCTACTGTTTTCTCCTGTTTTATAATCTTTTCTCCCTATTTATTCTCTTATCTCCTCATTCTCCTCATTTCTCATTTTTTCCATAGTTTTCTCCTGTTTTCTCCTCTTTTCTACTGATTTCTACTGTTTTGTACTCTTTTCTACTGTTTTCTACTGTTTTGTACTCTTTTCTCCTTTTTTATCTACTTTTCTCCTCTTTTTCCTCTTTTCTTCTGTTTTCTCCTCTTTTTTCTGTGTTCTCCTGGGTTCTCCTCATTTCTCCTGTTTTATCCTCTTTTCTACTGTTTTATCCTCTTTCTCCTCTTTCCTCCTCTAGTCTCCTGGGTTTCTCCACCTTTCTGTTCTTTTCTCCTCGTTTATCCTCTTTTCCACTCTTTTCTCCTGTTTTCTAATCTTTTCTCCTTTTTTATTCTGTTTTCTCCTCTTTCTCCTCATTTCTGCTGTTTTCTCCTCTTTTCTCCTGTTTTCTCCTCTTTTCTACTGTTTCCTCCTGTTTTCTAATCTTTTGTCCTCTTTTATTCTCTTTTCTCCTCTTTCTCCTCTTTCTCATTATTTCTTCGGTTTTCTCCTCTTTTCTCCTGTTTTCTCCTGTTTTCTCCTCTTTTCTACTGTTTTCTCCTGTTTTGTACTCTCTTCTCTTCTTTTCAACCGTGTTCTCCTCTTTTCTCCTCTTTTCTAAACTTTTCTCCTTTTTGATTCTCTTTTCTCCTCTTTCTCCTCTTTCTCCTGTTTTCTCCACTTTTCTACTGTTTTCTCCTGTTTTATAATCTTTTCTCCCTATTTATTCTCTTATCTCCTCATTCTCCTCATTTCACATTTTTTCCATAGTTTTCTCCTGTTTTCTCCTCTTTTCTACTGATTTCTCCTGTTTTATAATCTTTTCTCCCTATTTATTCTCTTTTCTCCTCTTTCTCCTCATTTCTCATTTTTTCCATAGTTTTCTCCTGTTTTCTCCTCTTTTCTACTGATTTCTACTGTTTTGTACTCTTTTCTACTGTTTTCTACTGTTTTGTACTCTTTTCTCCTTTTTTATCTACTTTTCTCCTCTTTTTCCTCTTTTCTACTGTTTTCTCCTCTTTTCTCTGTGTTCTCCTGGGTTCTCCTCATTTCTCCTGTTTTATCCTCTTTTCTACTGTTTTATCCTCTTTCTCCTCTTTCCTCCTCTCGTGTCCTGGGTTTCTCCACCTTTCTGTTCTTTTCTCCTCGTTTATCCTCTTTTCCACTCTTTTCTCCTGTTTTCTAATCTTTTCTCCTTTTTTATTCTGTTTTCTCCTCTTTCTCCTCATTTCTGCTGTTTTCTCCTCTTTTCTCCTGTTTTCTCCTCTTTTCTACTGTTTCCTCCTGTTTTCTAATCTTTTGTCCTCTTTTATTCTCTTTTCTCCTCTTTCTCCTCTTTCTCATTATTTCTTCGGTTTTCTCCTCTTTTCTCCTGTTTTCTCCTGTTTTCTCCTCTTTTCTACTGTTTTCTCCTGTTTTGTACTCTCTTCTCCTCTTTTCAACTGTGTTCTCCTCTTTTCTCCTGTTTTCTAACCTTTTCTCCTTTTTTATTCTGTTTTCTCCTCTTTCTCCTCATTTCTGCTGTTTTGTCCTCTTTTCTCCTCTTTTCAACTGTGTTCTCCTCTTTTCTCCTCTTTTCTAAACTTTTCTCCTTTTTGATTCTCTTTTCTCCTCTGGCTCCTCTGTTCTCCTGTTTTCTCCTGTTTTCTCCTCTTTTCTCCTCGTTTCTAAACTTTTCTCCTTTTTGATTCTCTTTTCTCCTCTTTCTCCTCTTTCTCCTGTTTTCTCCACTTTTCTACTGTTTTCTCCTGTTTTCTAATCTTTTCTCCTTTTTTATTCGCTTTTCTCCTCTTTCTCCTCTTTCTCCTCATTTCTCATGTTTTCCACTGTTTTCTCCTGTTTTCTCCTCTTTTCTACTGTTTTCTACTGTTTGGTACTCTTTTCTACTGTTTTCTACTGTTTTGTATTCTTTTCTCCTTTCTATCTACTTTTCTCCTCTTTTTCCTCTTTTCTTCTGTTTTCTCCTCTTTTCTCTGTGTTCTCCTGGGTTCTCCTCATTTCTCCTGTTTTATCCTCTTTTCTACTGTTTTATCCTCTTTCTCCTCTTTCCTCCTCTCGTATCCTGGGTTTCTCCACCTTTCTGTTCTTTTCTCCTCGTTTATCCTCTTTTCCACTCTTTTCTCCTGTTTTCTAATCTTTTCTCCTTTTTTATTCTCTTTTCTCCTCTTTCTCCTCTTTCTCCTCATTTCTCATGTTTACCACTGTTTTCTCCTGTTTTCTCCTCTTTTCTACTGTTTTCTACTGTTTTGTACTCTTTTCTACTGTTTTCTACTGTTTTGTACTCTTTTCTGCATTTTTATCTACTTTTCTCCTCTTTTTCCTCTTTTCTTCTGTTTTCTCCTGTGTTTTCCTCTTTTCTCCTGTTTTATCCTCTTTTCTACTGTTTTATCCTCTTTCTCCTCTTTCTCTTCATTTCACCTGTTTTCTCCTCTTTTCTTCTCTTTTCTCCTCATTTCTGCTGTTTTCTCCTCTTTTCTCCTGTTTTCTCCTCTTTTCTACTGTTTCCTCCTGTTTACTAATCTTTTGTCCTCTTTTATTCTCTTTTCTCCTCTTTCTCCTCTTTCTCATTATTTCTTCGGTTTTCTCCTCTTTTCTCCTGTTTTCTCCTCTTTTCTACTGTTTTCTCCTGTTTTGTACTCTTTTCTACTGTTTTCTCCTGTTTTCTAATCGTTTCTCCTTTTTTATTCTGTTTTCTCCTCTTTCTCCTCATTTCTGCTGTTTTCTCCTCTTTTCTCCTCTTTTCAACTGTGTTCTCCTCTTTTCTCCTCTTTTCTAAACTTTTCTCCTTTTTGATTGTCTTCTCCTCTTTCTCCTCTTTTCTCCTGTTTTATCCTGTTTTCTCCTCTTTTCTCCTCTTTTCTAAACTTTTCTCCTTTTTGATTCTCTTTTCTCCTCTTTCTCCTCTTTCTCCTGTTTTCTCCACTTTTCTACTGTTTTCTCCTGTTTTATAATCTTTTCTCCCTATTTATTCTCTTTTCTCCTCTTTCTCCTCATTTCTCATTTTTTCCATAGTTTTCTCCTGTTTTCTCCTCTTTTCTACTGATTTCTACTGTTTTGTACTCTTTTCTACTGTTTTCTACTGTTTTGTACTCTTTTCTCCTTTTTTATCTACTTTTCTCCTCTTTTTCCTCTTTTCTACTGTTTTCTCCTCTTTTCTCTGTGTTCTCCTGGGTTCTCCTCATTTCTCCTGTTTTATCCTCTTTTCTACTGTTTTATCCTCTTTCTCCTCTTTCCTCCTCTCGTGTCCTGGGTTTCTCCACCTTTCTGTTCTTTTCTCCTCGTTTATCCTCTTTTCCACTCTTTTCTCCTGTTTTCTAATCTTTTCTCCTTTTTTATTCTGTTTTCTCCTCTTTCTCCTCATTTCTGCTGTTTTCTCCTCTTTTCTCCTGTTTTCTCCTCTTTTCTACTGTTTCCTCCTGTTTTCTAATCTTTTGTCCTCTTTTATTCTCTTTTCTCCTCTTTCTCCTCTTTCTCATTATTTCTTCGGTTTTCTCCTCTTTTCTCCTGTTTTCTCCTGTTTTCTCCTCTTTTCTACTGTTTTCTCCTGTTTTGTACTCTCTTCTCCTCTTTTCAATTGTGTTCTCCTCTTTTCTCCTCTTTTCTAAACTTTTCTCTTTTTTGATTCTCTTTTCTCCTCTTTCTCCTCTTTCTCCTGTTTTCTCCACTTTTCTACTGTTTTCTCCTGTTTTATAATCTTTTCTCCCTATTTATTCTCTTATCTCCTCATTCTCCTCATTTCTCATTTTTTCCATAGTTTTCTCCTGTTTTCTCCTCTTTTCTACTGATTTCTACTGTTTTGTACTCTTTTCTACTGTTTTCTACTGTTTTGTACTCTTTTCTCCTTTTTTATCTACTTTTCTCCTCTTTTTCCTCTTTTCTTCTGTTTTCTCCTCTTTTCTCTGTGTTCTCCTGGGTTCTCCTCATTTCTCCTGTTTTATCCTCTTTTCTACTGTTTTATCCTCTTTCTCCTCTTTCCTCCTCTAGTCTCCTGGGTTTCTCCACCTTTCTGTTCTTTTCTCCTCGTATATCCTCTTTTCCACTCTTTTCTCCTGTTTTCTAACCTTTTCTCCTTTTTTATTCTGTTTTCTCCTCTTTCTCCTCATTTCTGCTGTTTTGTCCTCTTTTCTCCTCTTTTCAACTGTGTTCTCCTCTTTTCTCCTCTTTTCTAAACTTTTCTCCTTTTTGATTCTCTTTTCTCCTCTGTTCTCCTGTTTTCTCCTGTTTTCTCCTCTTTTCTCCTCTTTTCTAAACTTTTCTCCTTTTTGATTCTCTTTTCTCCTCTTTCTCCTCTTTCTCCTGTTTTCTCCACTTTTCTACTGTTTTCTCCTGTTTTCTAATCTTTTCTCCCTATTTATTCGCTTTTCTCCTCTTTCTCCTCTTTCTCCTCATTTCTCATGTTTTCCACTGTTTTCTCCTGTTTTCTCCTCTTTTCTACTGTATTCTACTGTTTGGTACTCTTTTCTACTGTTTTATCCTCTTTCTCCTCTTTCCTCCTCTTGTCTCCTGGGTTTCTCCACCTTTCTGTTCTTTTCTCCTCGTTTATCCTCTTTTCCACTCTTTTCTCCTGTTTTCTAATCTTTTCTCCTTTTTTATTCTGTTTTCTCCTCTTTCTCCTCATTTCTGCTGTTTTCTCCTCTTTTCTCCTGTTTTCTCCTCTTTTCTACTGTTTCCTCCTGTTTTCTAATCTTTTGTCCTCTTTTATTCTCTTTTCTCCTCTTTCTCCTCTTTCTCATTATTTCTTCGGTTTTCTCCTCTTTTCTCCTGTTTTCTCCTCTTTTCTACTGTTTTCTCCTGTTTTGTACTCTTTTCTACTGTTTTCTCCTGTTTTCTAATCGTTTCTCCTTTTTTATTCTGTTTTCTCCTCTTTCTCCTCATTTCTGCTGTTTTCTCCTCTTTTCTCCTCTTTTCAACTGTGTTCTCCTCTTTTCTCCTCTTTTCTAAACTTTTCTCCTTTTTGATTGTCTTCTCCTCTTTCTCCTCTTTTCTCCTGTTTTATCCTGTTTTCTCCTCTTTTCTCCTCTTTTCTAAACTTTTCTCCTTTTTGATTCTCTTTTCTCCTCTTTCTCCTCTTTCTCCTGTTTTCTCCACTTTTCTACTGTTTTCTCCTGTTTTATAATCTTTTCTCCCTATTTATTCTCTTTTCTCCTCTTTCTCCTCATTTCTCATTTTTTCCATAGTTTCCTCCTGTTTTCTCCTCTTTTCTACTGATTTCTACTGTTTTGTACTCTTTTCTACTGTTTTCTACTGTTTTGTACTCTTTTCTCCTTTTTTATCTACTTTTCTCCTCTTTTTCCTCTTTTCTACTGTTTTCTCCTCTTTTCTCTGTGTTCTCCTGGGTTCTCCTCATTTCTCCTGTTTTATCCTCTTTTCTACTGTTTTATCCTCTTTCTCCTCTTTCCTCCTCTCGTGTCCTGGGTTTCTCCACCTTTCTGTTCTTTTCTCCTCGTTTATCCTCTTTTCCACTCTTTTCTCCTGTTTTCTAATCTTTTCTCCTTTTTTATTCTGTTTTCTCCTCTTTCTCCTCATTTCTGCTGTTTTCTCCTCTTTTCTCCTGTTTTCTCCTCTTTTCTACTGTTTCCTCCTGTTTTCTAATCTTTTGTCCTCTTTTATTCTCTTTTCTCCTCTTTCTCCTCTTTCTCATTATTTCTTCGGTTTTCTCCTCTTTTCTCCTGTTTTCTCCTGTTTTCTCCTCTTTTCTACTGTTTTCTCCTGTTTTGTACTCTTTTCTCCTTTTTGATTCTCTTTTCTCCTCTTTCTCCTCTTTCTCCTGTTTACTCCACTTTTCTACTGTTTTCTCCTGTTTTCTAATCTTTTCTCCTTTTTTATTCTCTTTTCTCCTCTTTCTCCTCTTTCTCCTCATTTCTCATGTTTTCCACTGTTTTCTCCTGTTTTCTCCTCTTTTCTACTGTTTTCTACTGTTTTGTACTCTTTTCTCCTATTTTATCTACTTTTCTCCTCTTTTTCCTCTTTTCTTCTGTTTTCTCCTGTGTTCTCCTCTTTTCTCCTGTTTTATCCTCTTTTCTACTGTTTTATCCTCTTTCTCCTCTTTCTCTTCATTTCACCTGTTTTCTCCTCTTTTCACCTGTTTTCTCCTCTTTTCTTCTCTTTTCTCCTCATTTCTGCTGTTTTCTCCTCTTTTCTCCTGTTTTCTCCTCTTTTCTACTGTTTCCTTCTGTTTTCTAATCTTTTGTCCTCTTTTATTCTCTTTTCTCCTCTTTCTCCTCTTTCTCATTATTTCTTCGGTTTTCTCCTCTTTTCTCCTGTTTTCTCCTGTTTTCTCCTCTTTTCTACTGTTTTCTCCTGTTTTGTACTCTCTTCTCCTCTTTTCAACTGTGTTCTCCTCTTTTCTCCTCTTTTCTAAACTTTTCTCCTTTTTGATTCTCTTTTCTCCTCTTTCTCCTCTTTCTCCTGTTTTCTCCACTTTTCTACTGTTTTCTCCTGTTTTATAATCTTTTCTCCCTATTTATTCTCTTATCTCCTCATTCTCCTCATTTCACATTTTTTCCATAGTTTTCTCCTGTTTTCTCCTCTTTTCTACTGATTTCTACTGTTTTGTACTCTTTTCTACTGTTTTCTACTGTTTTGTACTCTTTTCTCCTTTTTTATCTACTTTTCTCCTCTGTTTCCTCTTTTCTTCTGTTTTCTCCTCTTTTCTCTGTGTTCTCCTGGGTTCTCCTCATTTCTCCTGTTTTATCCTCTTTTCTACTGTTTTATCCTCTTTCTCCTCTTTCCTCCTCTCGTGTCCTGGGTTTCTCCACCTTTCTGTTCTTTTCTCCTCGTTTATCCTCTTTTCCACTCTTTTCTCCTGTTTTCTAATCTTTTCTCCTTTTTTATTCTGTTTTCTCCTCTTTCTCCTCATTTCTGCTGTTTTCTCCTCTTTTCTCCTGTTTTCTCCTCTTTTCTACTGTTTCCTCCTGTTTTCTAATCTTTTGTCCTCTTTTATTCTCTTTTCTCCTCTGGCTCCTCTGTTCTCCTGTTTTCTCCTGTTTTCTCCTCTTTTCTCCTCGTTTCTAAACTTTTCTCCTTTTTGATTCTCTTTTCTCCTCTTTCTCCTCTTTCTCCTGTTTTCTCCACTTTTCTACTGTTTTCTCCTGTTTTCTAATCTTTTCTCCTTTTTTATTCGCTTTTCTCCTCTTTCTCCTCTTTCTCCTCATTTCTCATGTTTTCCACTGTTTTCTCCTGTTTTCTCCTCTTTTCTACTGTTTTCTACTGTTTGGTACTCTTTTCTACTGTTTTCTACTGTTTTGTATTCTTTTCTCCTTTCTATCTACTTTTCTCCTCTTTTTCCTCTTTTCTTCTGTTTTCTCCTCTTTTCTCTGTGTTCTCCTGGGTTCTCCTCATTTCTCCTGTTTTATCCTCTTTTCTACTGTTTTATCCTCTTTCTCCTCTTTCCTCCTCTCGTATCCTGGGTTTCTCCACCTTTCTGTTCTTTTCTCCTCGTTTATCCTCTTTTCCACTCTTTTCTCCTGTTTTCTAATCTTTTCTCCTTTTTTATTCTCTTTTCTCCTCTTTCTCCTCTTTCTCCTCATTTCTCATGTTTACCACTGTTTTCTCCTGTTTTCTCCTCTTTTCTACTGTTTTCTACTGTTTTGTACTCTTTTCTACTGTTTTGTACTCTTTTCTGCATTTTTATCTACTTTTCTCCTCTTTTTCCTCTTTTCTTCTGTTTTCTCCTGTGTTTTCCTCTTTTCTCCTGTTTTATCCTCTTTTCTACTGTTTTATCCTCTTTCTCCTCTTTCTCTTCATTTCACCTGTTTTCTCCTCTTTTCTTCTCTTTTCTCCTCATTTCTGCTGTTTTCTCCTCTTTTCTCCTGTTTTCTCCTCTTTTCTACTGTTTCCTCCTGTTTACTAATCTTTTGTCCTCTTTTATTCTCTTTTCTCCTCTTTCTCCTCTTTCTCATTATTTCTTCGGTTTTCTCCTCTTTTCTCCTGTTTTCTCCTCTTTTCTACTGTTTTCTCCTGTTTTGTACTCTTTTCTACTGTTTTCTCCTGTTTTCTAATCGTTTCTCCTTTTTTATTCTGTTTTCTCCTCTTTCTCCTCATTTCTGCTGTTTTCTCCTCTTTTCTCCTCTTTTCAACTGTGTTCTCCTCTTTTCTCCTCTTTTCTAAACTTTTCTCCTTTTTGATTGTCTTCTCCTCTTTCTCCTCTTTTCTCCTGTTTTATCCTGTTTTCTCCTCTTTTCTCCTCTTTTCTAAACTTTTCTCCTTTTTGATTCTCTTTTCTCCTCTTTCTCCTCTTTCTCCTGTTTTCTCCACTTTTCTACTGTTTTCTCCTGTTTTATAATCTTTTCTCCCTATTTATTCTCTTTTCTCCTCTTTCTCCTCATTTCTCATTTTTTCCATAGTTTTCTCCTGTTTTCTCCTCTTTTCTACTGATTTCTACTGTTTTGTACTCTTTTCTACTGTTTTCTACTGTTTTGTACTCTTTTCTCCTTTTTTATCTACTTTTCTCCTCTTTTTCCTCTTTTCTACTGTTTTCTCCTCTTTTCTCTGTGTTCTCCTGGGTTCTCCTCATTTCTCCTGTTTTATCCTCTTTTCTACTGTTTTATCCTCTTTCTCCTCTTTCCTCCTCTCGTGTCCTGGGTTTCTCCACCTTTCTGTTCTTTTCTCCTCGTTTATCCTCTTTTCCACTCTTTTCTCCTGTTTTCTAATCTTTTCTCCTTTTTTATTCTGTTTTCTCCTCTTTCTCCTCATTTCTGCTGTTTTCTCCTCTTTTCTCCTGTTTTCTCCTCTTTTCTACTGTTTCCTCCTGTTTTCTAATCTTTTGTCCTCTTTTATTCTCTTTTCTCCTCTTTCTCCTCTTTCTCATTATTTCTTCGGTTTTCTCCTCTTTTCTCCTGTTTTCTCCTGTTTTCTCCTCTTTTCTACTGTTTTCTCCTGTTTTGTACTCTCTTCTCCTCTTTTCAATTGTGTTCTCCTCTTTTCTCCTCTTTTCTAAACTTTTCTCTTTTTTGATTCTCTTTTCTCCTCTTTCTCCTCTTTCTCCTGTTTTCTCCACTTTTCTACTGTTTTCTCCTGTTTTATAATCTTTTCTCCCTATTTATTCTCTTATCTCCTCATTCTCCTCATTTCTCATTTTTTCCATAGTTTTCTCCTGTTTTCTCCTCTTTTCTACTGATTTCTACTGTTTTGTACTCTTTTCTACTGTTTTCTACTGTTTTGTACTCTTTTCTCCTTTTTTATCTACTTTTCTCCTCTTTTTCCTCTTTTCTTCTGTTTTCTCCTCTTTTCTCTGTGTTCTCCTGGGTTCTCCTCATTTCTCCTGTTTTATCCTCTTTTCTACTGTTTTATCCTCTTTCTCCTCTTTCCTCCTCTAGTCTCCTGGGTTTCTCCACCTTTCTGTTCTTTTCTCCTCGTATATCCTCTTTTCCACTCTTTTCTCCTGTTTTCTAACCTTTTCTCCTTTTTTATTCTGTTTTCTCCTCTTTCTCCTCATTTCTGCTGTTTTGTCCTCTTTTCTCCTCTTTTCAACTGTGTTCTCCTCTTTTCTCCTCTTTTCTAAACTTTTCTCCTTTTTGATTCTCTTTTCTCCTCTGTTCTCCTGTTTTCTCCTGTTTTCTCCTCTTTTCTCCTCTTTTCTAAACTTTTCTCCTTTTTGATTCTCTTTTCTCCTCTTTCTCCTCTTTCTCCTGTTTTCTCCACTTTTCTACTGTTTTCTCCTGTTTTCTAATCTTTTCTCCTTTTTTATTCGCTTTTCTCCTCTTTCTCCTCTTTCTCCTCATTTCTCATGTTTTCCACTGTTTTCTCCTGTTTTCTCCTCTTTTCTACTGTATTCTACTGTTTGGTACTCTTTTCTACTGTTTTCTACTGTTTTGTATTCTTTTCTCCTTTTTATCTACTTTTCTCCTCTTTTTCCTCTTTTCTTCTGTTTTCTCCTCTTTTCTCTGTGTTCTCCTGGGTTCTCCTCATTTCTCCTGTTTTATCCTCTTTTCTACTGTTTTATCCTCTTTCTCCTCTTTCCTCCTCTTGTCTCCTGGGTTTCTCCACCTTTCTGTTCTTTTCTCCTCGTTTATCCTCTTTTCCACTCTTTTCTCCTGTTTTCTAATCTTTTCTCCTTTTTTATTCTGTTTTCTCCTCTTTCTCCTCATTTCTGCTGTTTTCTCCTCTTTTCTCCTGTTTTCTCCTCTTTTCTACTGTTTCCTCCTGTTTTCTAATCTTTTGTCCTCTTTTATTCTCTTTTCTCCTCTTTCTCCTCTTTCTCATTATTTCTTCGGTTTTCTCCTCTTTTCTCCTGTTTTCTCCTCTTTTCTACTGTTTTCTCCTGTTTTGTACTCTTTTCTACTGTTTTCTCCTGTTTTCTAATCGTTTCTCCTTTTTTATTCTGTTTTCTCCTCTTTCTCCTCATTTCTGCTGTTTTCTCCTCTTTTCTCCTGTTTTATCCTGTTTTCTCCTCTTTTCTCCTCTTTTCTAAACTTTTCTCCTTTTTGATTCTCTTTTCTCCTCTTTCTCCTCTTTCTCCTGTTTTCTCCACTTTTCTACTGTTTTCTCCTGTTTTATAATCTTTTCTCCCTATTTATTCTCTTTTCTCCTCTTTCTCCTCATTTCTCATTTTTTCCATAGTTTCCTCCTGTTTTCTCCTCTTTTCTACTGATTTCTACTGTTTTGTACTCTTTTCTACTGTTTTCTACTGTTTTGTACTCTTTTCTCCTTTTTTATCTACTTTTCTCCTCTTTTTCCTCTTTTCTACTGTTTTCTCCTCTTTTCTCTGTGTTCTCCTGGGTTCTCCTCATTTCTCCTGTTTTATCCTCTTTTCTACTGTTTTATCCTCTTTCTCCTCTTTCCTCCTCTCGTGTCCTGGGTTTCTCCACCTTTCTGTTCTTTTCTCCTCGTTTATCCTCTTTTCCACTCTTTTCTCCTGTTTTCTAATCTTTTCTCCTTTTTTATTCTGTTTTCTCCTCTTTCTCCTCATTTCTGCTGTTTTCTCCTCTTTTCTCCTGTTTTCTCCTCTTTTCTACTGTTTCCTCCTGTTTTCTAATCTTTTGTCCTCTTTTATTCTCTTTTCTCCTCTTTCTCCTCTTTCTCATTATTTCTTCGGTTTTCTCCTCTTTTCTCCTGTTTTCTCCTGTTTTCTCCTCTTTTCTACTGTTTTCTCCTGTTTTGTACTCTTTTCTCCTTTTTGATTCTCTTTTCTCCTCTTTCTCCTCTTTCTCCTGTTTACTCCACTTTTCTACTGTTTTCTCCTGTTTTCTAATCTTTTCTCCTTTTTTATTCTCTTTTCTCCTCTTTCTCCTCTTTCTCCTCATTTCTCATGTTTTCCACTGTTTTCTCCTGTTTTCTCCTCTTTTCTACTGTTTTCTACTGTTTTGTACTCTTTTCTCCTATTTTATCTACTTTTCTCCTCTTTTTCCTCTTTTCTTCTGTTTTCTCCTGTGTTCTCCTCTTTTCTCCTGTTTTATCCTCTTTTCTACTGTTTTATCCTCTTTCTCCTCTTTCTCTTCATTTCACCTGTTTTCTCCTCTTTTCACCTGTTTTCTCCTCTTTTCTTCTCTTTTCTCCTCATTTCTGCTGTTTTCTCCTCTTTTCTCCTGTTTTCTCCTCTTTTCTACTGTTTCCTTCTGTTTTCTAATCTTTTGTCCTCTTTTATTCTCTTTTCTCCTCTTTCTCCTCTTTCTCATTATTTCTTCGGTTTTCTCCTCTTTTCTCCTGTTTTCTCCTGTTTTCTCCTCTTTTCTACTGTTTTCTCCTGTTTTGTACTCTCTTCTCCTCTTTTCAACTGTGTTCTCCTCTTTTCTCCTCTTTTCTAAACTTTTCTCCTTTTTGATTCTCTTTTCTCCTCTTTCTCCTCTTTCTCCTGTTTTCTCCACTTTTCTACTGTTTTCTCCTGTTTTATAATCTTTTCTCCCTATTTATTCTCTTATCTCCTCATTCTCCTCATTTCACATTTTTTCCATAGTTTTCTCCTGTTTTCTCCTCTTTTCTACTGATTTCTACTGTTTTGTACTCTTTTCTACTGTTTTCTACTGTTTTGTACTCTTTTCTCCTTTTTTATCTACTTTTCTCCTCTGTTTCCTCTTTTCTTCTGTTTTCTCCTCTTTTCTCTGTGTTCTCCTGGGTTCTCCTCATTTCTCCTGTTTTATCCTCTTTTCTACTGTTTTATCCTCTTTCTCCTCTTTCCTCCTCTCGTGTCCTGGGTTTCTCCACCTTTCTGTTCTTTTCTCCTCGTTTATCCTCTTTTCCACTCTTTTCTCCTGTTTTCTAATCTTTTCTCCTTTTTTATTCTGTTTTCTCCTCTTTCTCCTCATTTCTGCTGTTTTCTCCTCTTTTCTCCTGTTTTCTCCTCTTTTCTACTGTTTCCTCCTGTTTTCTAATCTTTTGTCCTCTTTTATTCTCTTTTCTCCTCTTTCTCCTCTTTCTCATTATTTCTTCGGTTTTCTCCTCTTTTCTCCTGTTTTCTCCTGTTTTCTCCTCTTTTCTACTGTTTTCTCCTGTTTTGTACTCTCTTCTCCTCTTTTCAATTGTGTTCTCCTCTTTTCTCCTCTTTTCTAAACTTTTCTCTTTTTTGATTCTCTTTTCTCCTCTTTCTCCTCTTTCTCCTGTTTTCTCCACTTTTCTACTGTTTTCTCCTGTTTTATAATCTTTTCTCCCTATTTATTCTCTTATCTCCTCATTCTCCTCATTTCTCATTTTTTCCATAGTTTTCTCCTGTTTTCTCCTCTTTTCTACTGATTTCTACTGTTTTGTACTCTTTTCTACTGTTTTCTACTGTTTTGTACTCTTTTCTCCTTTTTTATCTACTTTTCTCCTCTTTTTCCTCTTTTCTTCTGTTTTCTCCTCTTTTCTCTGTGTTCTCCTGGGTTCTCCTCATTTCTCCTGTTTTATCCTCTTTTCTACTGTTTTATCCTCTTTCTCCTCTTTCCTCCTCTAGTCTCCTGGGTTTCTCCACCTTTCTGTTCTTTTCTCCTCGTATATCCTCTTTTCCACTCTTTTCTCCTGTTTTCTAACCTTTTCTCCTTTTTTATTCTGTTTTCTCCTCTTTCTCCTCATTTCTGCTGTTTTGTCCTCTTTTCTCCTCTTTTCAACTGTGTTCTCCTCTTTTCTCCTCTTTTCTAAACTTTTCTCCTTTTTGATTCTCTTTTCTCCTCTGTTCTCCTGTTTTCTCCTGTTTTCTCCTCTTTTCTCCTCTTTTCTAAACTTTTCTCCTTTTTGATTCTCTTTTCTCCTCTTTCTCCTCTTTCTCCTGTTTTCTCCACTTTTCTACTGTTTTCTCCTGTTTTCTAATCTTTTCTCCTTTTTTATTCGCTTTTCTCCTCTTTCTCCTCTTTCTCCTCATTTCTCATGTTTTCCACTGTTTTCTCCTGTTTTCTCCTCTTTTCTACTGTATTCTACTGTTTGGTACTCTTTTCTACTGTTTTCTACTGTTTTGTATTCTTTTCTCCTTTTTATCTACTTTTCTCCTCTTTTTCCTCTTTTCTTCTGTTTTCTCCTCTTTTCTCTGTGTTCTCCTGGGTTCTCCTCATTTCTCCTGTTTTATCCTCTTTTCTACTGTTTTATCCTCTTTCTCCTCTTTCCTCCTCTTGTCTCCTGGGTTTCTCCACCTTTCTGTTCTTTTCTCCTCGTTTATCCTCTTTTCCACTCTTTTCTCCTGTTTTCTAATCTTTTCTCCTTTTTTATTCTGTTTTCTCCTCTTTCTCCTCATTTCTGCTGTTTTCTCCTCTTTTCTCCTGTTTTCTCCTCTTTTCTACTGTTTCCTCCTGTTTTCTAATCTTTTGTCCTCTTTTATTCTCTTTTCTCCTCTTTCTCCTCTTTCTCATTATTTCTTCGGTTTTCTCCTCTTTTCTCCTGTTTTCTCCTCTTTTCTACTGTTTTCTCCTGTTTTGTACTCTTTTCTACTGTTTTCTCCTGTTTTCTAATCGTTTCTCCTTTTTTATTCTGTTTTCTCCTCTTTCTCCTCATTTCTGCTGTTTTCTCCTCTTTTCTCCTCTTTTCAACTGTGTTCTCCTCTTTTCTCCTCTTTTCTAAACTTTTCTCCTTTTTGATTGTCTTCTCCTCTTTCTCCTCTTTTCTCCTGTTTTATCCTGTTTTCTCCTCTTTTCTCCTCTTTTCTAAACTTTTCTCCTTTTTGATTCTCTTTTCTCCTCTTTCTCCTCTTTCTCCTGTTTTCTCCACTTTTCTACTGTTTTCTCCTGTTTTATAATCTTTTCTCCCTATTTATTCTCTTTTCTCCTCTTTCTCCTCATTTCTCATTTTTTCCATAGTTTCCTCCTGTTTTCTCCTCTTTTCTACTGATTTCTACTGTTTTGTACTCTTTTCTACTGTTTTCTACTGTTTTGTACTCTTTTCTCCTTTTTTATCTACTTTTCTCCTCTTTTTCCTCTTTTCTACTGTTTTCTCCTCTTTTCTCTGTGTTCTCCTGGGTTCTCCTCATTTCTCCTGTTTTATCCTCTTTTCTACTGTTTTATCCTCTTTCTCCTCTTTCCTCCTCTCGTGTCCTGGGTTTCTCCACCTTTCTGTTCTTTTCTCCTCGTTTATCCTCTTTTCCACTCTTTTCTCCTGTTTTCTAATCTTTTCTCCTTTTTTATTCTGTTTTCTCCTCTTTCTCCTCATTTCTGCTGTTTTCTCCTCTTTTCTCCTGTTTTCTCCTCTTTTCTACTGTTTCCTCCTGTTTTCTAATCTTTTGTCCTCTTTTATTCTCTTTTCTCCTCTTTCTCCTCTTTCTCATTATTTCTTCGGTTTTCTCCTCTTTTCTCCTGTTTTCTCCTGTTTTCTCCTCTTTTCTACTGTTTTCTCCTGTTTTGTACTCTTTTCTCCTTTTTGATTCTCTTTTCTCCTCTTTCTCCTCTTTCTCCTGTTTACTCCACTTTTCTACTGTTTTCTCCTGTTTTCTAATCTTTTCTCCTTTTTTATTCTCTTTTCTCCTCTTTCTCCTCTTTCTCCTCATTTCTCATGTTTTCCACTGTTTTCTCCTGTTTTCTCCTCTTTTCTACTGTTTTCTACTGTTTTGTACTCTTTTCTCCTATTTTATCTACTTTTCTCCTCTTTTTCCTCTTTTCTTCTGTTTTCTCCTGTGTTCTCCTCTTTTCTCCTGTTTTATCCTCTTTTCTACTGTTTTATCCTCTTTCTCCTCTTTCTCTTCATTTCACCTGTTTTCTCCTCTTTTCACCTGTTTTCTCCTCTTTTCTTCTCTTTTCTCCTCATTTCTGCTGTTTTCTCCTCTTTTCTCCTGTTTTCTCCTCTTTTCTACTGTTTCCTCCTGTTTTCTAATCTTTTGTCCTCTTTTATTCTCTTTCTCCTCTTTCTCCTCTTTCTCATTATTTCTTCGGTTTTCTCCTCTTTTCTCCTGTTTTCTCCTGTTTTCTCCTCTTTTCTACTGTTTTCTCCTGTTTTGTACTCTCTTCTCCTCTTTTCAACTGTGTTCTCCTCTTTTCTCCTCTTTTCTAAACTTTTCTCCTTTTTGATTCTCTTTTCTCCTCTTTCTCCTCTTTCTCCTGTTTTCTCCACTTTTCTACTGTTTTCTCCTGTTTTATAATCTTTTCTCCCTATTTATTCTCTTATCTCCTCATTCTCCTCATTTCACATTTTTTCCATAGTTTTCTCCTGTTTTCTCCTCTTTTCTACTGATTTCTACTGTTTTGTACTCTTTTCTACTGTTTTCTACTGTTTTGTACTCTTTACTCCTTTTTTATCTACTTTTCTCCTCTGTTTCCTCTTTTCTTCTGTTTTCTCCTCTTTTCTCTGTGTTCTCCTGGGTTCTCCTCATTTCTCCTGTTTTATCCTCTTTTCTACTGTTTTATCCTCTTTCTCCTCTTTCCTCCTCTAGTCTCCTGGGTTTCTCCACCTTTCTGTTCTTTTCTCCTCGTATATCCTCTTTTCCACTCTTTTCTCCTGTTTTCTAATCTTTTCTCCTTTTTTATTCTGTTTTCTCCTCTTTCTCCTCATTTCTGCTGTTTTCTCCTCTTTTCTCCTGTTTTCTCCTCTTTTCTACTGTTTCCTCCTGTTTTCTAATCTTTTGTCCTCTTTTATTCTCTTTTCTCCTCTGGCTCCTCTGTTCTCCTGTTTTCTCCTGTTTTCTCCTCTTTTCTCCTCGTTTCTAAACTTTTCTCCTTTTTGATTCTCTTTTCTCCTCTTTCTCCTCTTTCTCCTGTTTTCTCCACTTTTCTACTGTTTTCTCCTGTTTTCTAATCTTTTCTCCTTTTTTATTCGCTTTTCTCCTCTTTCTCCTCTTTCTCCTCATTTCTCATGTTTTCCACTGTTTTCTCCTGTTTTCTCCTCTTTTCTACTGTTTTCTACTGTTCTGTTGGTACTCTTTTCTACTGTTTTCTACTGTTTTGTATTCTTTTCTCCTTTTTATCTACTTTTCTCCTCTTTTTCCTCTTTTCTTCTGTTTTCTCCTGTTTTCTCTGTGTTCTCCTGGGTTCTCCTCATTTCTCCTGTTTTATCCTCTTTTCTACTGTTTTATCCTCTTTCTCCTCTTTCCTCCTCTCGTGTCCTGGGTTTCTCCACCTTTCTGTTCTTTTCTCCTCGTTTATCCTCTTTTCCACTCTTTTCTCCTGTTTTCTAATCTTTTCTCCTTTATTATTCTCTTTTCTCCTCTTTCTCCTCTTTCTCCTCATTTCTCATGTTTTCCACTGTTTTCTCCTGTTTTCTCCTCTTTTCTACTGTTTTCTACTGTTTTGTACTCTTTTCTACTGTTTTCTACTGTTTTGTACTCTTTTCTCCATTTTTATCTACTTTTCTCCTCTTTTTCCTCTTTTCTTCTGTTTTCTCCTGTGTTCTCCTCTTTTCTCCTGTTTTATCCTCTTTTCTACTGTTTTATCCTCTTTCTCCTCTTTCTCTTCATTTCACCTGTTTTCTCCTCTTTTCACCTGTTTTCTCCTCTTTTCTTCTCTTTTCTCCTCATTTCTGCTGTTTTCTCCTCTTTTCTCCTGTTTTCTCCTCTTTTCTACTGTTTCCTCCTGTTTACTAATCTTTTGTCCTCTTTTATTCTCTTTTCTCCTCTTTCTCCTCTTTCTCATTATTTCTTCGGTTTTCTCCTCTTTTCTCCTGTTTTCTCCTCTTTTCTACTGTTTTCTCCTGTTTTGTACTCTTTTCTACTGTTTTCTCCTGTTTTCTAATCGTTTCTCCTTTTTTATTCTGTTTTCTCCTCTTTCTCCTCATTTCTGCTGTTTTCTCCTCTTTTCTCCTCTTTTCAACTGTGTTCTCCTCTTTTCTCCTCTTTTCTAAACTTTTCTCCTTTTTGATTGTCTTCTCCTCTTTCTCCTCTTTTCTCCTGTTTTATCTTGTTTTCTCCTCTTTTCTCCTCTTTTCTAAACTTTTCTCCTTTTTGATTCTCTTTTCTCCTCTTTCTCCTCTTTCTCCTGTTTTCTCCACTTTTCTACTGTTTTCTCCTGTTTTATAATCTTTTCTCCCTATTTATTCTCTTTTCTCCTCTTTCTCCTCATTTCTCATTTTTTCCATAGTTTTCTCCTGTTTTCTCCTCTTTTCTACTGATTTCTACTGTTTTGTACTCTTTTCTACTGTTTTCTACTGTTTTGTACTCTTTTCTCCTTTTTTATCTACTTTTCTCCTCTTTTTCCTCTTTTCTACTGTTTTCTCCTCTTTTCTCTGTGTTCTCCTGGGTTCTCCTCATTTCTCCTGTTTTATCCTCTTTTCTACTGTTTTATCCTCTTTCTCCTCTTTCCTCCTCTCGTGTCCTGGGTTTCTCCACCTTTCTGTTCTTTTCTCCTCGTTTATCCTCTTTTCCACTCTTTTCTCCTGTTTTCTAATCTTTTCTCCTTTTTTATTCTGTTTTCTCCTCTTTCTCCTCATTTCTGCTGTTTTCTCCTGTTTTCTCCTGTTTTCTCCTCTTTTCTACTGTTTCCTCCTGTTTTCTAATCTTTTGTCCTCTTTTATTCTCTTTTCTCCTCTTTCTCCTCTTTCTCATTATTTCTTCGGTTTTCTCCTCTTTTCTCCTGTTTTCTCCTGTTTTCTCCTCTTTTCTACTGTTTTCTCCTGTTTTGTACTCTTTTCTCCTTTTGATTCTCTTTTCTCCTCTTTCTCCTCTTTCTCCTGTTTACTCCACTTTTCTACTGTTTTCTCCTGTTTTCTAATCTTTTCTCCTTTTTTATTCTCTTTTCTCCTCTTTCTCCTCATTTCTCATGTTTTCCACTGTTTTCTCCTGTTTTCTCCTCTTTTCTACTGTTTTCTACTGTTTTGTACTCTTTTCTCCTATTTTATCTACTTTTCTCCTCTTTTTCCTCTTTTCTTCTGTTTTCTCCTGTGTTCTCCTCTTTTCTCCTGTTTTATCCTCTTTTCTACTGTTTTATCCTCTTTCTCCTCTTTCTCTTCATTTCACCTGTTTTCTCCTCTTTTCACCTGTTTTCTCCTCTTTTCTTCTCTTTTCTCCTTATTTCTGCTGTTTTCTCCTCTTTTCTCCTGTTTTCTCCTCTTTTCTACTGTTTCCTCCTGTTTACTAATCTTTTGTCCTCTTTTATTCTCTTTTCTCCTCTTTCTCCTCTTTCTCATTATTTCTTCGGTTTTCTCCTCTTTTCTCCTGTTTTCTCCTCTTTTCTACTGTTTTCTACTGTTTTGTACTCTTTTCTACTGTTTTCTACTGTTTTGTACTCTTTTCTCCATTTTTATCTACTTTTCTCCTCTTTTTCCTCTTTTCTTCTGTTTTCTCCTGTGTTCTCCTCTTTTCTCCTGTTTTATCCTCTTTTCTACTGTTTTATCCTCTTTCTCCTCTTTCTCTTCATTTCACCTGTTTTCTCCTCTTTTCACCTGTTTTCTCCTCTTTTCTTCTCTTTTCTCCTCATTTCTGCTGTTTTCTCCTCTTTTCTCCTGTTTTCTCCTCTTTTCTACTGTTTCCTCCTGTTTACTAATCTTTTGTCCTCTTTTATTCTCTTTTCTCCTCTTTCTCCTCTTTCTCATTATTTCTTCGGTTTTCTCCTCTTTTCTCCTGTTTTCTCCTCTTTTCTACTGTTTTCTCCTGTTTTGTACTCTTTTCTACTGTTTTCTCCTGTTTTCTAATCGTTTCTCCTTTTTTATTCTGTTTTCTCCTCTTCCTCCTCATTTCTGCTGTTTTCTCCTCTTTTCTCCTCTTTTCAACTGTGTTCTCCTCTTTTCTCCTCTTTTCTAAACTTTTCTCCTTTTTGATTGTCTTCTCCTCTTTCTCCTCTTTTCTCCTGTTTTATCTTGTTTTCTCCTCTTTTCTCCTCTTTTCTAAACTTTTCTCCTTTTTGATTCTCTTTTCTCCTCTTTCTCCTCTTTCTCCTGTTTTCTCCACTTTTCTACTGTTTTCTCCTGTTTTATAATCTTTTCTCCCTATTTATTCTCTTTTCTCCTCTTTCTCCTCATTTCTCATTTTTTCCATAGTTTTCTCCTGTTTTCTCCTCTTTTCTACTGATTTCTACTGTTTTGTACTCTTTTCTACTGTTTTCTACTGTTTTGTACTCTTTTCTCCTTTTTTATCTACTTTTCTCCTCTTTTTCCTCTTTTCTACTGTTTTCTCCTCTTTTCTCTGTGTTCTCCTGGGTTCTCCTCATTTCTCCTGTTTTATCCTCTTTTCTACTGTTTTATCCTCTTTCTCCTCTTTCCTCCTCTCGTGTCCTGGGTTTCTCCACCTTTCTGTTCTTTTCTCCTCGTTTATCCTCTTTTCCACTCTTTTCTCCTGTTTTCTAATCTTTTCTCCTTTTTTATTCTGTTTTCTCCTCTTTCTCCTCATTTCTGCTGTTTTCTCCTCTTTTCTCCTGTTTTCTCCTCTTTTCTACTGTTTCCTCCTGTTTTCTAATCTTTTGTCCTCTTTTATTCTCTTTTCTCCTCTTTCTCCTCTTTCTCATTATTTCTTCGGTTTTCTCCTCTTTTCTCCTGTTTTCTCCTGTTTTCTCCTCTTTTCTACTGTTTTCTCCTGTTTTGTACTCTTTTCTCCTTTTTGATTCTCTTTTCTCCTCTTTCTCCTCTTTCTCCTGTTTACTCCACTTTTCTACTGTTTTCTCCTGTTTTCTAATCTTTTCTCCTTTTTTATTCTCTTTTCTCCTCTTTCTCCTCTTTCTCCTCATTTCTCATGTTTTCCACTGTTTTCTCCTGTTTTCTCCTCTTTTCTACTGTTTTCTACTGTTTTGTACTCTTTTCTCCTATTTTATCTACTTTTCTCCTCTTTTTCCTCTTTTCTTCTGTTTTCTCCTGTGTTCTCCTCTTTTCTCCTGTTTTATCCTCTTTTCTACTGTTTTATCCTCTTTCTCCTCTTTCTCTTCATTTCACCTGTTTTCTCCTCTTTTCACCTGTTTTCTCCTCTTTTCTTCTCTTTTCTCCTCATTTCTGCTGTTTTCTCCTCTTTTCTCCTGTTTTCTCCTCTTTTCTACTGTTTCCTCCTGTTTACTAATCTTTTGTCCTCTTTTATTCTCTTTTCTCCTCTTTCTCCTCTTTCTCATTATTTCTTCGGTTTTCTCCTCTTTTCTCCTGTTTTCTCCTCTTTTCTACTGTTTTCTCCTGTTTTGTACTCTTTTCTACTGTTTTCTCCTGTTTTCTAATCGTTTCTCCTTTTTTATTCTGTTTTCTCCTCTTTCTCCTCATTTCTGCTGTTTTCTCCTCTTTTCACCTCTTTTCAACTGTGTTCTCCTCTTTTCTCCTCTTTTCTAAACTTTTCTCCTTTTTGATTGTCTTCTCCTCTTTCTCCTCTTTTCTCCTGTTTTATCCTGTTTTCTCCTCTTTTCTCCTCTTTTCTAAACTTTTCTCCTTTTTGATTCTCTTTTCTCCTCTTTCTCCTCTTTCTCCTGTTTTCTCCACTTTTCTACTGTTTTCTCCTCTTTTCTCTGTGTTCTCCTGGGTTCTCCTCATTTCTCCTGTTTTATCCTCTTTTCTACTGTTTTATCCTCTTTCTCCTCTTTCCTCCTCTCGTGTCCTGGGTTTCTCCACCTTTCTGTTCTTTTCTCCTCGTTTATCCTCTTTTCCACTCTTTTCTCCTGTTTTCTAATCTTTTCTCCTTTTTTATTCTGTTTTCTCCTCTTTCTCCTCATTTCTGCTGTTTTCTCCTCTTTTCTCCTGTTTTCTCCTCTTTTCTACTGTTTCCTCCTGTTTTCTAATCTTTTGTCCTCTTTTATTCTCTTTTCTCCTCTTTCTCCTCTTTCTCATTATTTCTTCGGTTTTCTCCTCTTTTCTCCTGTTTTCTCCTGTTTTCTCCTCTTTTCTACTGTTTTCTCCTGTTTTGTACTCTCTTCTCCTCTTTTCAACTGTGTTCTCCTCTTTTCTCCTCTTTTCTAAACTTTTCTCCTTTTTGATTCTCTTTTCTCCTCTTTCTCCTCTTTCTCCTGTTTTCTCCACTTTTCTACTGTTTTCTCCTGTTTTATAATCTTTTCTCCCTATTTATTCTCTTTTCTCCTCTTTCTCCTCATTTCTCATTTTTTCCATAGTTTTCTCCTGTTTTCTCCTCTTTTCTACTGATTTCTACTGTTTTGTACTCTTTTCTACTGTTTTCTACTGTTTTGTACTCTTTTCTCCTTTTTTATCTACTTTTCTCCTCTTTTTCCTCTTTTCTACAGTTTTCTCCTCTTATCTCTGTGTTCTCCTGGGTTCTCCTCATTTCTCCTGTTTTATCCTCTTTTCTACTGTTTTATCCTCTTTCTCCTCTTTCCTCCTCTCGTGTCCTGGGTTTCTCCACCTTTCTGTTCTTTTCTCCTCGTTTATCCTCTTTTCCACTCTTTTCTCCTGTTTTCTAATCTTTTCTCCTTTTTTATTCTGTTTTCTCCTCTTTCTCCTCATTTCTGCTGTTTTCTCCTCTTTTCTCCTGTTTTCTCCTCTTTTCTACTGTTTCCTCCTGTTTTCTAATCTTTTGTCCTCTTTTATTCTCTTTTCTCCTCTTTCTCCTCTTTCTCATTATTTCTTCGGTTTTCTCCTCTTTTCTCTGTTTTCTCCTGTTTTCTCCTCTTTTCTACTGTTTTCTCCTGTTTTGTACTCTCTTCTCCTCTTTTCAATTGTGTTCTCCTCTTTTCTCCTCTTTTCTAAACTTTTCTCTTTTTTGATTCTCTTTTCTCCTCTTTCTCCTCTTTCTCCTGTTTTCTCCACTTTTCTACTGTTTTCTCCTGTTTTATAATCTTTTCTCCCTATTTATTCTCTTATCTCCTCATTCTCCTCATTTCTCATTTTTTCCATAGTTTTCTCCTGTTTTCTCCTCTTTTCTACTGATTTCTACTGTTTTGTACTCTTTTCTACTGTTTTCTACTGTTTTGTACTCTTTTCTCCTTTTTTATCTACTTTTCTCCTCTTTTTCCTCTTTTCTTCTGTTTTCTCCTCTTTTCTCTGTGTTCTCCTGGGTTCTCCTCATTTCTCCTGTTTTATCCTCTTTTCTACTGTTTTATCCTCTTTCTCCTCTTTCCTCCTCTAGTCTCCTGGGTTTCTCCACCTTTCTGTTCTTTTCTCCTCGTATATCCTCTTTTCCACTCTTTTCTCCTGTTTTCTAACCTTTTCACCTTTTTTATTCTGTTTTCTCCTCTTTCTCCTCATTTCTGCTGTTTTGTCCTCTTTTCTCCTCTTTTCAACTGTGTTCTCCTCTTTTCTCCTCTTTTCTAAACTTTTCTCATTTTTGATTCTCTTTTCTCCTCTGTTCCTCTGTTTTCTCCTGTTTTCTCCTCTTTTCTCCTCTTTTCTAAACTTTTCTCCTTTTTGATTCTCTTTTCTCCTCTTTCTCCTCTTTCTCCTGTTTTCTCCACTTTTCTACTGTTTTCTCCTGTTTTCTAATCTTTTCTCCTTTTTTATTCGCTTTTCTCCTCTTTCTCCTCTTTCTCCTCATTTCTCATGTTTTCCACTGTTTTCTCCTGTTTTCTCCTCTTTTCTACTGTTTTCTACTGTTTGGTACTCTTTTCTACTGTTTTCTACTGTTTTGTATTCTTTTCTCCTTTTTATCTACTTTTCTCCTCTTTTTCCTCTTTTCTTCTGTTTTCTCCTCTTTTCTCTGTGTTCTCCTGGGTTCTCCTCATTTCTCCTGTTTTATCCTCTTTTCTACTGTTTTATCCTCTTTCTCCTCTTTCCTCCTCTTGTCTCCTGGGTTTCTCCACCTTTCTGTTCTTTTCTCCTCGTTTATCCTCTTTTCCACTCTTTTCTCCTGTTTTCTAATCTTTTCTCCTTTTTTATTCTGTTTTCTCCTCTTTCTCCTCATTTCTGCTGTTTTCTCCTCTTTTCTCCTGTTTTCTCCTCTTTTCTACTGTTTCCTCCTGTTTTCTAATCTTTTGTCCTCTTTTATTCTCTTTTCTCCTCTTTCTCCTCTTTCTCATTATTTCTTCGGTTTTCTCCTCTTTTCTCCTGTTTTCTCCTCTTTTCTACTGTTTTCTCCTGTTTTGTACTCTTTTCTACTGTTTTCTCCTGTTTTCTAATCGTTTCTCCTTTTTTATTCTGTTTTCTCCTCTTTCTCCTCATTTCTGCTGTTTTCTCCTCTTTTCTCCTCTTTTCAACTGTGTTCTCCTCTTTTCTCCTCTTTTCTAAACTTTTCTCCTTTTTGATTGTCTTCTCCTCTTTCTCCTCTTTTCTCCTGTTTTATCCTGTTTTCTCCTCTTTTCTCCTCTTTTCTAAACTTTTCTCCTTTTTGATTCTCTTTTCTCCTCTTTCTCCTCTTTCTCCTGTTTTCTCCACTTTTCTACTGTTTTCTCCTGTTTTATAATCTTTTCTCCCTATTTATTCTCTTTTCTCCTCTTTCTCCTCATTTCTCATTTTTTCCATAGTTTCCTCCTGTTTTCTCCTCTTTTCTACTGATTTCTACTGTTTTGTACTCTTTTCTACTGTTTTCTACTGTTTTGTACTCTTTTCTCCTTTTTTATCTACTTTTCTCCTCTTTTTCCTCTTTTCTACTGTTTTCTCCTCTTTTCTCTGTGTTCTCCTGGGTTCTCCTCATTTCTCCTGTTTTATCCTCTTTTCTACTGTTTTATCCTCTTTCTCCTCTTTCCTCCTCTCGTGTCCTGGGTTTCTCCACCTTTCTGTTCTTTTCTCCTCGTTTATCCTCTTTTCCACTCTTTTCTCCTGTTTTCTAATCTTTTCTCCTTTTTTATTCTGTTTTCTCCTCTTTCTCCTCATTTCTGCTGTTTTCTCCTCTTTTCTCCTGTTTTCTCCTCTTTTCTACTGTTTCCTCCTGTTTTCTAATCTTTTGTCCTCTTTTATTCTCTTTTCTCCTCTTTCTCCTCTTTCTCATTATTTCTTCGGTTTTCTCCTCTTTTCTCCTGTTTTCTCCTGTTTTCTCCTCTTTTCTACTGTTTTCTCCTGTTTTGTACTCTTTTCTCCTTTTTGATTCTCTTTTCTCCTCTTTCTCCTCTTTCTCCTGTTTACTCCACTTTTCTACTGTTTTCTCCTGTTTTCTAATCTTTTCTCCTTTTTTATTCTCTTTTCTCCTCTTTCTCCTCTTTCTCCTCATTTCTCATGTTTTCCACTGTTTTCTCCTGTTTTCTCCTCTTTTCTACTGTTTTCTACTGTTTTGTACTCTTTTCTCCTATTTTATCTACTTTTCTCCTCTTTTTCCTCTTTTCTTCTGTTTTCTCCTGTGTTCTCCTCTTTTCTCCTGTTTTATCCTCTTTTCTACTGTTTTATCCTCTTTCTCCTCTTTCTCTTCATTTCACCTGTTTTCTCCTCTTTTCACCTGTTTTCTCCTCTTTTCTTCTCTTTTCTCCTCATTTCTGCTGTTTTCTCCTCTTTTCTCCTGTTTTCTCCTCTTTTCTACTGTTTCCTCCTGTTTTCTAATCTTTTGTCCTCTTTTATTCTCTTTTCTCCTCTTTCTCCTCTTTCTCCTGTTTACTCCACTTTTCTACTGTTTTCTCCTGTTTTCTAATCTTTTCTCCTTTTTTATTCTCTTTTCTCCTCTTTCTCCTCTTTCTCCTCATTTCTCATGTTTTCCACTGTTTTCTCCTGTTTTCTCCTCTTTTCTACTGTTTTCTACTGTTTTGTACTCTTTTCTCCTATTTTATCTACTTTTCTCCTCTTTTTCCTCTTTTCTTCTGTTTTCTCCTGTGTTCTCCTCTTTTCTCCTGTTTTATCCTCTTTTCTACTGTTTTATCCTCTTTCTCCTCTTTCTCTTCATTTCACCTGTTTTCTCCTCTTTTCACCTGTTTTCTCCTCTTTTCTTCTCTTTTCTCCTCATTTCTGCTGTTTTCTCCTCTTTTCTCCTGTTTTCTCCTCTTTTCTACTGTTTCCTCCTGTTTACTAATCTTTTGTCCTCTTTTATTCTCTTTTCTCCTCTTTCTCCTCTTTCTCATTATTTCTTCGGTTTTCTCCTCTTTTCTCCTGTTTTCTCCTCTTTTCTACTGTTTTCTCCTGTTTTGTACTCTTTTCTACTGTTTTCTCCTGTTTTCTAATCGTTTCTCCTTTTTTATTCTGTTTTCTCCTCTTTCTCCTCATTTCTGCTGTTTTCTCCTCTTTTCACCTCTTTTCAACTGTGTTCTCCTCTTTTCTCCTCTTTTCTAAACTTTTCTCCTTTTTGATTGTCTTCTCCTCTTTCTCCTCTTTTCTCCTGTTTTATCCTGTTTTCTCCTCTTTTCTCCTCTTTTCTAAACTTTTCTCCTTTTTGATTCTCTTTTCTCCTCTTTCTCCTCTTTCTCCTGTTTTCTCCACTTTTCTACTGTTTTCTCCTCTTTTCTCTGTGTTCTCCTGGGTTCTCCTCATTTCTCCTGTTTTATCCTCTTTTCTACTGTTTTATCCTCTTTCTCCTCTTTCCTCCTCTCGTGTCCTGGGTTTCTCCACCTTTCTGTTCTTTTCTCCTCGTTTATCCTCTTTTCCACTCTTTTCTCCTGTTTTCTAATCTTTTCTCCTTTTTTATTCTGTTTTCTCCTCTTTCTCCTCATTTCTGCTGTTTTCTCCTCTTTTCTCCTGTTTTCTCCTCTTTTCTACTGTTTCCTCCTGTTTTCTAATCTTTTGTCCTCTTTTATTCTCTTTTCTCCTCTTTCTGCTCTTTCTCATTATTTCTTCGGTTTTCTCCTCTTTTCTCCTGTTTTCTCCTGTTTTCTCCTCTTTTCTACTGTTTTCTCCTGTTTTGTACTCTCTTCTCCTCTTTTCAACTGTGTTCTCCTCTTTTCTCCTCTTTTCTAAACTTTTCTCCTTTTTGATTCTCTTTTCTCCTCTTTCTCCTCTTTCTCCTGTTTTCTCCACTTTTCTACTGTTTTCTCCTGTTTTATAATCTTTTCTCCCTATTTATTCTCTTTTCTCCTCTTTCTCCTCATTTCTCATTTTTTCCATAGTTTTCTCCTGTTTTCTCCTCTTTTCTACTGATTTCTACTGTTTTGTACTCTTTTCTACTGTTTTCTACTGTTTTGTACTCTTTTCTCCTTTTTTATCTACTTTTCTCCTCTTTTTCCTCTTTTCTACAGTTTTCTCCTCTTATCTCTGTGTTCTCCTGGGTTCTCCTCATTTCTCCTGTTTTATCCTCTTTTCTACTGTTTTATCCTCTTTCTCCTCTTTCCTCCTCTCGTGTCCTGGGTTTCTCCACCTTTCTGTTCTTTTCTCCTCGTTTATCCTCTTTTCCACTCTTTTCTCCTGTTTTCTAATCTTTTCTCCTTTTTTATTCTGTTTTCTCCTCTTTCTCCTCATTTCTGCTGTTTTCTCCTCTTTTCTCCTGTTTTCTCCTCTTTTCTACTGTTTCCTCCTGTTTTCTAATCTTTTGTCCTCTTTTATTCTCTTTTCTCCTCTTTCTCCTCTTTCTCATTATTTCTTCGGTTTTCTCCTCTTTTCTCCTGTTTTCTCCTGTTTTCTCCTCTTTTCTACTGTTTTCTCCTGTTTTGTACTCTCTTCTCCTCTTTTCAATTGTGTTCTCCTCTTTTCTCCTCTTTTCTAAACTTTTCTCTTTTTTGATTCTCTTTTCTCCTCTTTCTCCTCTTTCTCCTGTTTTCTCCACTTTTCTACTGTTTTCTCCTGTTTTATAATCTTTTCTCCCTATTTATTCTCTTATCTCCTCATTCTCCTCATTTCTCATTTTTTCCATAGTTTTCTCCTGTTTTCTCCTCTTTTCTACTGATTTCTACTGTTTTGTACTCTTTTCTACTGTTTTCTACTGTTTTGTACTCTTTTCTCCTTTTTTATCTACTTTTCTCCTCTTTTTCCTCTTTTCTTCTGTTTTCTCCTCTTTTCTCTGTGTTCTCCTGGGTTCTCCTCATTTCTCCTGTTTTATCCTCTTTTCTACTGTTTTATCCTCTTTCTCCTCTTTCCTCCTCTAGTCTCCTGGGTTTCTCCACCTTTCTGTTCTTTTCTCCTCGTATATCCTCTTTTCCACTCTTTTCTCCTGTTTTCTAACCTTTTCACCTTTTTTATTCTGTTTTCTCCTCTTTCTCCTCATTTCTGCTGTTTTGTCCTCTTTTCTCCTCTTTTCAACTGTGTTCTCCTCTTTTCTCCTCTTTTCTAAACTTTTCTCCTTTTTGATTCTCTTTTCTCCTCTGTTCCTCTGTTTTCTCCTGTTTTCTCCTCTTTTCTCCTCTTTTCTAAACTTTTCTCCTTTTTGATTCTCTTTTCTCCTCTTTCTCCTCTTTCTCCTGTTTTCTCCACTTTTCTACTGTTTTCTCCTGTTTTCTAATCTTTTCTCCTTTTTTATTCGCTTTTCTCCTCTTTCTCCTCTTTCTCCTCATTTCTCATGTTTTCCACTGTTTTCTCCTGTTTTCTCCTCTTTTCTACTGTTTTCTACTGTTTGGTACTCTTTTCTACTGTTTTCTACTGTTTTGTATTCTTTTCTCCTTTTTATCTACTTTTCTCCTCTTTTTCCTCTTTTCTTCTGTTTTCTCCTCTTTTCTCTGTGTTCTCCTGGGTTCTCCTCATTTCTCCTGTTTTATCCTCTTTTCTACTGTTTTATCCTCTTTCTCCTCTTTCCTCCTCTTGTCTCCTGGGTTTCTCCACCTTTCTGTTCTTTTCTCCTCGTTTATCCTCTTTTCCACTCTTTTCTCCTGTTTTCTAATCTTTTCTCCTTTTTTATTCTGTTTTCTCCTCTTTCTCCTCATTTCTGCTGTTTTCTCCTCTTTTCTCCTGTTTTCTCCTCTTTTCTACTGTTTCCTCCTGTTTTCTAATCTTTTGTCCTCTTTTATTCTCTTTTCTCCTCTTTCTCCTCTTTCTCATTATTTCTTCGGTTTTCTCCTCTTTTCTCCTGTTTTCTCCTCTTTTCTACTGTTTTCTCCTGTTTTGTACTCTTTTCTACTGTTTTCTCCTGTTTTCTAATCGTTTCTCCTTTTTTATTCTGTTTTCTCCTCTTTCTCCTCATTTCTGCTGTTTTCTCCTCTTTTCTCCTCTTTTCAACTGTGTTCTCCTCTTTTCTCCTCTTTTCTAAACTTTTCTCCTTTTTGATTGTCTTCTCCTCTTTCTCCTCTTTTCTCCTGTTTTATCCTGTTTTCTCCTCTTTTCTCCTCTTTTCTAAACTTTTCTCCTTTTTGATTCTCTTTTCTCCTCTTTCTCCTCTTTCTCCTGTTTTCTCCACTTTTCTACTGTTTTCTCCTGTTTTATAATCTTTTCTCCCTATTTATTCTCTTTTCTCCTCTTTCTCCTCATTTCTCATTTTTTCCATAGTTTCCTCCTGTTTTCTCCTCTTTTCTACTGATTTCTACTGTTTTGTACTCTTTTCTACTGTTTTCTACTGTTTTGTACTCTTTTCTCCTTTTTTATCTACTTTTCTCCTCTTTTTCCTCTTTTCTACTGTTTTCTCCTCTTTTCTCTGTGTTCTCCTGGGTTCTCCTCATTTCTCCTGTTTTATCCTCTTTTCTACTGTTTTATCCTCTTTCTCCTCTTTCCTCCTCTCGTGTCCTGGGTTTCTCCACCTTTCTGTTCTTTTCTCCTCGTTTATCCTCTTTTCCACTCTTTTCTCCTGTTTTCTAATCTTTTCTCCTTTTTTATTCTGTTTTCTCCTCTTTCTCCTCATTTCTGCTGTTTTCTCCTCTTTTCTCCTGTTTTCTCCTCTTTTCTACTGTTTCCTCCTGTTTTCTAATCTTTTGTCCTCTTTTATTCTCTTTTCTCCTCTTTCTCCTCTTTCTCATTATTTCTTCGGTTTTCTCCTCTTTTCTCCTGTTTTCTCCTGTTTTCTCCTCTTTTCTACTGTTTTCTCCTGTTTTGTACTCTTTTCTCCTTTTTGATTCTCTTTTCTCCTCTTTCTCCTCTTTCTCCTGTTTACTCCACTTTTCTACTGTTTTCTCCTGTTTTCTAATCTTTTCTCCTTTTTTATTCTCTTTTCTCCTCTTTCTCCTCTTTCTCCTCATTTCTCATGTTTTCCACTGTTTTCTCCTGTTTTCTCCTCTTTTCTACTGTTTTCTACTGTTTTGTACTCTTTTCTCCTATTTTATCTACTTTTCTCCTCTTTTTCCTCTTTTCTTCTGTTTTCTCCTGTGTTCTCCTCTTTTCTCCTGTTTTATCCTCTTTTCTACTGTTTTATCCTCTTTCTCCTCTTTCTCTTCATTTCACCTGTTTTCTCCTCTTTTCACCTGTTTTCTCCTCTTTTCTTCTCTTTTCTCCTCATTTCTGCTGTTTTCTCCTCTTTTCTCCTGTTTTCTCCTCTTTTCTACTGTTTCCTCCTGTTTTCTAATCTTTTGTCCTCTTTTATTCTCTTTTCTCCTCTTTCTCCTCTTTCTCATTATTTCTTCGGTTTTCTCCTCTTTTCTCCTGTTTTCTCCTGTTTTCTCCTCTTTTCTACTGTTTTCTCCTGTTTTGTACTCTCTTCTCCTCTTTTCAACTGTGTTCTCCTCTTTTCTCCTCTTTTCTAAACTTTTCTCCTTTTTGATTCTCTTTTCTCCTCTTTCTCCTCTTTCTCCTGTTTTCTCCACTTTTCTACTGTTTTCTCCTGTTTTATAATCTTTTCTCCCTATTTATTCTCTTATCTCCTCATTCTCCTCATTTCACATTTTTTCCATAGTTTTCTCCTGTTTTCTCCTCTTTTCTACTGATTTCTACTGTTTTGTACTCTTTTCTACTGTTTTCTACTGTTTTGTACTCTTTACTCCTTTTTTATCTACTTTTCTCCTCTGTTTCCTCTTTTCTTCTGTTTTCTCCTCTTTTCTCTGTGTTCTCCTGGGTTCTCCTCATTTCTCCTGTTTTATCCTCTTTTCTACTGTTTTATCCTCTTTCTCCTCTTTCCTCCTCTAGTCTCCTGGGTTTCTCCACCTTTCTGTTCTTTTCTCCTCGTATATCCTCTTTTCCACTCTTTTCTCCTGTTTTCTAATCTTTTCTCCTTTTTTATTCTGTTTTCTCCTCTTTCTCCTCATTTCTGCTGTTTTCTCCTCTTTTCTCCTGTTTTCTCCTCTTTTCTACTGTTTCCTCCTGTTTTCTAATCTTTTGTCCTCTTTTATTCTCTTTTCTCCTCTGGCTCCTCTGTTCTCCTGTTTTCTCCTGTTTTCTCCTCTTTTCTCCTCGTTTCTAAACTTTTCTCCTTTTTGATTCTCTTTTCTCCTCTTTCTCCTCTTTCTCCTGTTTTCTCCACTTTTCTACTGTTTTCTCCTGTTTTCTAATCTTTTCTCCTTTTTTATTCGCTTTTCTCCTCTTTCTCCTCTTTCTCCTCATTTCTCATGTTTTCCACTGTTTTCTCCTGTTTTCTCCTCTTTTCTACTGTTTTCTACTGTTTGGTACTCTTTTCTACTGTTTTCTACTGTTTTGTATTCTTTTCTCCTTTTTATCTACTTTTCTCCTCTTTTTCCTCTTTTCTTCTGTTTTCTCCTGTTTTCTCTGTGTTCTCCTGGGTTCTCCTCATTTCTCCTGTTTTATCCTCTTTTCTACTGTTTTATCCTCTTTCTCCTCTTTCCTCCTCTCGTGTCCTGGGTTTCTCCACCTTTCTGTTCTTTTCTCCTCGTTTATCCTCTTTTCCACTCTTTTCTCCTGTTTTCTAATCTTTTCTCCTTTATTATTCTCTTTTCTCCTCTTTCTCCTCTTTCTCCTCATTTCTCATGTTTTCCACTGTTTTCTCCTGTTTTCTCCTCTTTTCTACTGTTTTCTACTGTTTTGTACTCTTTTCTACTGTTTTCTACTGTTTTGTACTCTTTTCTCCATTTTTATCTACTTTTCTCCTCTTTTTCCTCTTTTCTTCTGTTTTCTCCTGTGTTCTCCTCTTTTCTCCTGTTTTATCCTCTTTTCTACTGTTTTATCCTCTTTCTCCTCTTTCTCTTCATTTCACCTGTTTTCTCCTCTTTTCACCTGTTTTCTCCTCTTTTCTTCTCTTTTCTCCTCATTTCTGCTGTTTTCTCCTCTTTTCTCCTGTTTTCTCCTCTTTTCTACTGTTTCCTCCTGTTTACTAATCTTTTGTCCTCTTTTATTCTCTTTTCTCCTCTTTCTCCTCTTTCTCATTATTTCTTCGGTTTTCTCCTCTTTTCTCCTGTTTTCTCCTCTTTTCTACTGTTTTCTCCTGTTTTGTACTCTTTTCTACTGTTTTCTCCTGTTTTCTAATCGTTTCTCCTTTTTTATTCTGTTTTCTCCTCTTTCTCCTCATTTCTGCTGTTTTCTCCTCTTTTCTCCTCTTTTCAACTGTGTTCTCCTCTTTTCTCCTCTTTTCTAAACTTTTCTCCTTTTTGATTGTCTTCTCCTCTTTCTCCTCTTTTCTCCTGTTTTATCTTGTTTTCTCCTCTTTTCTCCTCTTTTCTAAACTTTTCTCCTTTTTGATTCTCTTTTCTCCTCTTTCTCCTCTTTCTCCTGTTTTCTCCACTTTTCTACTGTTTTCTCCTGTTTTATAATCTTTTCTCCCTATTTATTCTCTTTTCTCCTCTTTCTCCTCATTTCTCATTTTTTCCATAGTTTTCTCCTGTTTTCTCCTCTTTTCTACTGATTTCTACTGTTTTGTACTCTTTTCTACTGTTTTCTACTGTTTTGTACTCTTTTCTCCTTTTTTATCTACTTTTCTCCTCTTTTTCCTCTTTTCTACTGTTTTCTCCTCTTTTCTCTGTGTTCTCCTGGGTTCTCCTCATTTCTCCTGTTTTATCCTCTTTTCTACTGTTTTATCCTCTTTCTCCTCTTTCCTCCTCTCGTGTCCTGGGTTTCTCCACCTTTCTGTTCTTTTCTCCTCGTTTATCCTCTTTTCCACTCTTTTCTCCTGTTTTCTAATCTTTTCTCCTTTTTTATTCTGTTTTCTCCTCTTTCTCCTCATTTCTGCTGTTTTCTCCTGTTTTCTCCTGTTTTCTCCTCTTTTCTACTGTTTCCTCCTGTTTTCTAATCTTTTGTCCTCTTTTATTCTCTTTTCTCCTCTTTCTCCTCTTTCTCATTATTTCTTCGGTTTTCTCCTCTTTTCTCCTGTTTTCTCCTGTTTTCTCCTCTTTTCTACTGTTTTCTCCTGTTTTGTACTCTTTTCTCCTTTTTGATTCTCTTTTCTCCTCTTTCTCCTCTTTCTCCTGTTTACTCCACTTTTCTACTGTTTTCTCCTGTTTTCTAATCTTTTCTCCTTTTTTATTCTCTTTTCTCCTCTTTCTCCTCATTTCTCATGTTTTCCACTGTTTTCTCCTGTTTTCTCCTCTTTTCTACTGTTTTCTACTGTTTTGTACTCTTTTCTCCTATTTTATCTACTTTTCTCCTCTTTTTCCTCTTTTCTTCTGTTTTCTCCTGTGTTCTCCTCTTTTCTCCTGTTTTATCCTCTTTTCTACTGTTTTATCCTCTTTCTCCTCTTTCTCTTCATTTCACCTGTTTTCTCCTCTTTTCACCTGTTTTCTCCTCTTTTCTTCTCTTTTCTCCTTATTTCTGCTGTTTTCTCCTCTTTTCTCCTGTTTTCTCCTCTTTTCTACTGTTTCCTCCTGTTTACTAATCTTTTGTCCTCTTTTATTCTCTTTTCTCCTCTTTCTCCTCTTTCTCATTATTTCTTCGGTTTTCTCCTCTTTTCTCCTGTTTTCTCCTCTTTTCTACTGTTTTCTACTGTTTTGTACTCTTTTCTACTGTTTTCTACTGTTTTGTACTCTTTTCTCCATTTTTATCTACTTTTCTCCTCTTTTTCCTCTTTTCTTCTGTTTTCTCCTGTGTTCTCCTCTTTTCTCCTGTTTTATCCTCTTTTCTACTGTTTTATCCTCTTTCTCCTCTTTCTCTTCATTTCACCTGTTTTCTCCTCTTTTCACCTGTTTTCTCCTCTTTTCTTCTCTTTTCTCCTCATTTCTGCTGTTTTCTCCTCTTTTCTCCTGTTTTCTCCTCTTTTCTACTGTTTCCTCCTGTTTACTAATCTTTTGTCCTCTTTTATTCTCTTTTCTCCTCTTTCTCCTCTTTCTCATTATTTCTTCGGTTTTCTCCTCTTTTCTCCTGTTTTCTCCTCTTTTCTACTGTTTTCTCCTGTTTTGTACTCTTTTCTACTGTTTTCTCCTGTTTTCTAATCGTTTCTCCTTTTTTATTCTGTTTTCTCCTCTTCCTCCTCATTTCTGCTGTTTTCTCCTCTTTTCTCCTCTTTTCAACTGTGTTCTCCTCTTTTCTCCTCTTTTCTAAACTTTTCTCCTTTTTGATTGTCTTCTCCTCTTTCTCCTCTTTTCTCCTGTTTTATCTTGTTTTCTCCTCTTTTCTCCTCTTTTCTAAACTTTTCTCCTTTTTGATTCTCTTTTCTCCTCATTTCTGCTGTTTTCTCCTGTTTTCTCCACTTTTCTACTGTTTTCTCCTGTTTTATAATCTTTTCTCCCTATTTATTCTCTTTTCTCCTCTTTCTCCTCATTTCTCATTTTTTCCATAGTTTTCTCCTGTTTTCTCCTCTTTTCTACTGATTTCTACTGTTTTGTACTCTTTTCTACTGTTTTCTACTGTTTTGTACTCTTTTCTCCTTTTTTATCTACTTTTCTCCTCTTTTTCCTCTTTTCTACTGTTTTCTCCTCTTTTCTCTGTGTTCTCCTGGGTTCTCCTCATTTCTCCTGTTTTATCCTCTTTTCTACTGTTTTATCCTCTTTCTCCTCTTTCCTCCTCTCGTGTCCTGGGTTTCTCCACCTTTCTGTTCTTTTCTCCTCGTTTATCCTCTTTTCCACTCTTTTCTCCTGTTTTCTAATCTTTTCTCCTTTTTTATTCTGTTTTCTCCTCTTTCTCCTCATTTCTGCTGTTTTCTCCTCTTTTCTCCTGTTTTCTCCTCTTTTCTACTGTTTCCTCCTGTTTTCTAATCTTTTGTCCTCTTTTATTCTCTTTTCTCCTCTTTCTCCTCTTTCTCATTATTTCTTCGGTTTTCTCCTCTTTTCTCCTGTTTTCTCCTGTTTTCTCCTCTTTTCTACTGTTTTCTCCTGTTTTGTACTCTTTTCTCCTTTTTGATTCTCTTTTCTCCTCTTTCTCCTCTTTCTCCTGTTTACTCCACTTTTCTACTGTTTTCTCCTGTTTTCTAATCTTTTCTCCTTTTTTATTCTCTTTTCTCCTCTTTCTCCTCTTTCTCCTCATTTCTCATGTTTTCCACTGTTTTCTCCTGTTTTCTCCTCTTTTCTACTGTTTTCTACTGTTTTGTACTCTTTTCTCCTATTTTATCTACTTTTCTCCTCTTTTTCCTCTTTTCTTCTGTTTTCTCCTGTGTTCTCCTCTTTTCTCCTGTTTTATCCTCTTTTCTACTGTTTTATCCTCTTTCTCCTCTTTCTCTTCATTTCACCTGTTTTCTCCTCTTTTCACCTGTTTTCTCCTCTTTTCTTCTCTTTTCTCCTCATTTCTGCTGTTTTCTCCTCTTTTCTCCTGTTTTCTCCTCTTTTCTACTGTTTCCTCCTGTTTACTAATCTTTTGTCCTCTTTTATTCTCTTTTCTCCTCTTTCTCCTCTTTCTCATTATTTCTTCGGTTTTCTCCTCTTTTCTCCTGTTTTCTCCTCTTTTCTACTGTTTTCTCCTGTTTTGTACTCTTTTCTACTGTTTTCTCCTGTTTTCTAATCGTTTCTCCTTTTTTATTCTGTTTTCTCCTCTTTCTCCTCATTTCTGCTGTTTTCTCCTCTTTTCACCTCTTTTCAACTGTGTTCTCCTCTTTTCTCCTCTTTTCTAAACTTTTCTCCTTTTTGATTGTCTTCTCCTCTTTCTCCTCTTTTCTCCTGTTTTATCCTGTTTTCTCCTCTTTTCTCCTCTTTTCTAAACTTTTCTCCTTTTTGATTCTCTTTTCTCCTCTTTCTCCTCTTTCTCCTGTTTTCTCCACTTTTCTACTGTTTTCTCCTCTTTTCTCTGTGTTCTCCTGGGTTCTCCTCATTTCTCCTGTTTTATCCTCTTTTCTACTGTTTTATCCTCTTTCTCCTCTTTCCTCCTCTCGTGTCCTGGGTTTCTCCACCTTTCTGTTCTTTTCTCCTCGTTTATCCTCTTTTCCACTCTTTTCTCCTGTTTTCTAATCTTTTCTCCTTTTTTATTCTGTTTTCTCCTCTTTCTCCTCATTTCTGCTGTTTTCTCCTCTTTTCTCCTGTTTTCTCCTCTTTTCTACTGTTTCCTCCTGTTTTCTAATCTTTTGTCCTCTTTTATTCTCTTTTCTCCTCTTTCTGCTCTTTCTCATTATTTCTTCGGTTTTCTCCTCTTTTCTCCTGTTTTCTCCTGTTTTCTCCTCTTTTCTACTGTTTTCTCCTGTTTTGTACTCTCTTCTCCTCTTTTCAACTGTGTTCTCCTCTTTTCTCCTCTTTTCTAAACTTTTCTCCTTTTTGATTCTCTTTTCTCCTCTTTCTCCTCTTTCTCCTGTTTTCTCCACTTTTCTACTGTTTTCTCCTGTTTTATAATCTTTTCTCCCTATTTATTCTCTTATCTCCTCATTCTCCTCATTTCTCATTTTTTCCATAGTTTTCTCCTGTTTTCTCCTCTTTTCTACTGATTTCTACTGTTTTGTACTCTTTTCTACTGTTTTCTACTGTTTTGTACTCTTTTCTCCTTTTTTATCTACTTTTCTCCTCTTTTTCCTCTTTTCTTCTGTTTTCTCCTCTTTTCTCTGTGTTCTCCTGGGTTCTCCTCATTTCTCCTGTTTTATCCTCTTTTCTACTGTTTTATCCTCTTTCTCCTCTTTCCTCCTCTAGTCTCCTGGGTTTCTCCACCTTTCTGTTCTTTTCTCCTCGTATATCCTCTTTTCCATTCTTTTCTCCTGTTTTCTAACCTTTTCTCCTTTTTTATTCTGTTTTCTCCTCTTTCTCCTCATTTCTGCTGTTTTGTCCTCTTTTCTCCTCTTTTCAACTGTGTTCTCCTCTTTTCTCCTCTTTTCTAAACTTTTCTCCTTTTTGATTCTCTTTTCTCCTCTGGCTCCTCTGTTCTCCTGTTTTCTCCTGTTTTCTCCTCTTTTCTCCTCTTTTCTAAACTTTTCTCCTTTTTGATTCTCTTTTCTCCTCTTTCTCCTCTTTCTCCTGTTTTCTCCACTTTTCTACTGTTTTCTCCTGTTTTCTAATCTTTTCTCCTTTTTTATTCGCTTTTCTCCTCTTTCTCCTCATTTCTCATGTTTTCCACTGTTTTCTCCTGTTTTCTCCTCTTTTCTACTGTTTTCTACTGTTTGGTACTCTTTTCTACTGTTTTCTACTGTTTTGTATTCTTTTCTCCTTTTTATCTACTTTTCTCCTCTTTTTCCTCTTTTCTTCTGTTTTCTCCTCTTTTCTCTGTGTTCTCCTGGGTTCTCCTCATTTCTCCTGTTTTATCCTCTTTTCTACTGTTTTATCCTCTTTCTCCTCTTTCCTCCTCTTGTCTCCTGGGTTTCTCCACCTTTCTGTTCTTTTCTCCTCGTTTATCCTCTTTTCCACTCTTTTCTCCTGTTTTCTAATCTTTTCTCCTTTTTTATTCTCTTTTCTCCTCTTTCTCCTCTTTCTCCTCATTTCTCATGTTTTCCACTGTTTTCTCCTGTTTTATCCTCTTTTCTACTGTTTTATCGTCTTTCTCCTCTTTCTCTTCATTTCACCTGTTTTCTCCTCTTTTCTCCTGTTTTTTTCCTCTTTTCTCCTGTGTTCTCCTCTTTTCTCCTCTTTTCTCCTGTTTTCAAATCTTTTCTCATTTTTTATTCTCTTTTCTCCTCTTTCTCCTCTTTCTCTTCATTTCACCTGTTTTCTCCTCTTTTCACCTGTTTTCTCCTCTTCTTCTCTTTTCTCCTGTTTTATCCCCTTTTCTACTGTTTTATCCTCTTTCTCCTCTTTCCTCCTCTAGTCTCCTGGGTTTCTCCACCTTTCTGTTCTTTTCTCCTCGTTTATCCTGTTTTCCACTCTTTCTCCTGTTTTCTAATCTTTTCTCCTTTTTTATTCTGTTTTCTCCTCTTTCTCCTCATTTCTGCTGTTTTCTCCTCTTTTCTCCTGTTTTCTCCTCTTTTCTACTGTTTCCTCCTGTTTTCTAATCTTTTGTCCTCTTTTATTCTATTTTCTCCTCTTTCTCCTCTTTCTCATTATTTCTTCGGTTTTCTCCTCTTTTCTCCTGTTTTCTCCTGTTTTCTCCTCTTTTCTACTGTTTTCTCCTGTTTTGTACTCTTTTCTCCTCTTTTCAATTGTGTTCTCCTCTTTTCTCCTCTTTTCTAAACTTTTCTCCTTGTTGATTCTCTTTTCTCCTCCTTTCACCTCTTTCTCCTGTTTACTCCACTTTTCTACTGTTTTCTCCTGTTTTCCAATCTTTTCTCCTTTTTTATTCTCTTTTCTCCTCTTTCTCCTCTTTCTCCTCATTTCTCATGTTTTCCACTGTTTTCTCCTGTTTTCTCCTCTTTTCTACTGTTTTCTACTGTTTTGTACTCTTTTCTCCTTTTTTAACTACTTTTCTCCTCTTTTTCCTCTTTTCTTCTGTTTTCTCCTGTTTTCTCCTGTTTTCTCCTCTTTTCTCCTGTTTTCTCCTGTTTTTCTCCTCTTTTCTCCTGTTTTCTAATCTTTTCTCCTTTTTTTATTCTGTTTTCTCCTCTTTCTCCTCATTTCTGCTGTTTTCTACTCTTTTCAACTGTGTTCTCCTCTTTTCTCCTCTTTTCTCCTCTTTTCTAAACTTTTCTCCTTTTTGATTCTCTTTTCTCCTCTTTCTCCTGTTTTCCTCCACTTTTCTACTGTTTTCTCCTGTTTTCTAATCTTTTCTCCTTTTTTTATTCTCTTTTCTCCTCTTTCTCCTCTTTCTCCTCATTTCTCATGTTTTCCACTGTTTTCTCCTGTTGTCTCCTCTTTTCTACTGTATTCTACTGTTTTGTACTCTTTTCTACTGTTTTCTACTGTTTTGTACTCTTTTCTCCTATTTTATCTACTTTTCTCCTCTTTTTCCTCTTTTCTTCTGTTTTCTCCTGTGTTCTCCTCTTTTCTCCTGTTTTATCCTCTTTTCTACTGTTTTATCCTCTTTCTCCTCTTTCTCTTCATTTCACCTGTTTTCTCTCTTTTCACCTGTTTTCTCCTCTTTTCTTCTCTTTTCTCCTCTTTTCTCCTGTTTTTTTCCTCTTTTCTCCTGTGTTCTCCTCTTTTCTCCTGTTTTCAAATCTTTTCTCATTTTTTATTCTCTTTTGTCCTCTTTCTCCTCTTTCTCTTCATTTCACCTGTTTTCTCCTCTTATAACCTGTTTTCTCCTCTTTTCTTCTCTTTTCTCCTGTTTTATCCTCTTTTCTACTGTTTTATCCTCTTTCTCCTCTTTTCTCCTATTTTCTACTGTTTCCTCCTGTTTACTAATCTTTTGTCCTCTTTTATTCTCTTTTCTCCTCTTTCTCCTCTTTCTCATTATTTCTTCGGTTTTCTCCTCTTTTCTCCTGTTTTCTCCTCTTTTCTACTGTTTTCTCCTGTTTTGTACTCTTTTCTACTGTTTTCTCCTGTTTTCTAATCGTTTCTCCTTTTTTATTCTGTTTTCTCCTCTTTCTCCTCATTCTGCTGTTTTCTCCTCTTTTCTTCTCTTTTCTCCTGTTTTATCCTCTTTTCTACTGTTTTATCCTCTTTCTCCTCTTTCCTCCTCTCGTCTCCTCGGTTTCTCCACCTTTCTGTTCTTTTCTCCTCGTTTATCCTCTTTTCACTCTTTTCTTCTCCTGTTTTCTAATCTTTTCTCCTTTTTTATCTACTTTTCTCCTCTTTTTCCTCTTTTCTTCTGTTTTCTCCTCTTTTCTCCTGTGTTCTCCTCTTTTCTCCTGTTTTCTCCTCTTTTCTCCTGTTTTCTAATCTTTTCTCCTTTTTTATTCTGTTTTCTCCTCTTTCTCCTCATTTCTGCTGTTTTCTACTCTTTTCAACTGTGTTCTCCTCTTTTCTCCTCTTTTCTCCTCTTTTCTAAACTTTTCTCCTTTTGATTCTCTTTTCTCCTCTTTCTCCTGTTTTCTCCACTTTTCTACTGTTTTCTCCTGTTTTCTAATCTTTTCTCCTTTTTTATTCTCTTTTCTCCTCTTTCTCCTCTTTCTCCTCATTTCTCATGTTTTCCACTGTTTTCTCCTGTTGTCTCCTCTTTTCTACTGTATTCTACTGTTTTGTACTCTTTTCTACTGTTTTCTACTGTTTTGTACTCTTTTCTCCTATTTTATCTACTTTTCTCCTCTTTTTCCTCTTTTCTTCTGTTTTCTCCTGTGTTCTCCTCTTTCTCCTGTTTTATCCTCTTTTCTAACTGTTTTATCCTCTTTCTCCTCTTTCTCTTCATTTCACCTGTTTTCTCCTCTTTTCACCTCTTTTCTCCTCTTTTCTAAACTTTTCTCCTTTTTGATTCTCTTTTCTCCTCTGGCTCCTCTGTTCTCCTGTTTTCTCCTGTTTTCTCCTCTTTTCTCCTCTTTTCTAAACTTTTCTCCTTTTTGATTCTCTTTTCTCCTCTTTCTCCTCTTTCTCCTGTTTTCTCCACTTTTCTACTGTTTTTCTCCTGTTTTCTAATCTTTTCTCCTTTTTTATTCGCTTTTCTCCTCTTTCTCCTCTTTCTCCTCATTTCTCATGTTTTCCACTGTTTTCTCCTGTTTTCTCCTCTTTTCTACTGTATTCTACTGTTTGGTACTCTTTTCTACTGTTTTCTACTGTTTTGTATTCTTTTCTCCTTTTTATCTACTTTTCTCCTCTTTTTCCTCTTTTCTTCTGTTTTCTCCTCTTTTCTCTGTGTTCTCCTGGGTTCTCCTCATTTCTCCTGTTTTATCCTCTTTTCTACTGTTTTATCCTCTTTCTCCTCTTTCCTCCTCTTGTCTCCTGGGTTTCTCCACCTTTCTGTTCTTTTCTCCTCGTTTATCCTCTTTTCCACTCTTTTCTCCTGTTTTCTAATCTTTTCTCCTTTTTTATTCTCTTTTCTCCTCTTTCTCCTCTTTCTCCTCATTTCTCATGTTTTCCACTGTTTTCTCCTGTTTTCTCCTCTTTTCTACTGTTTCTACTGTTTTGTACTCTTTCTACTGTTTTCTACTGTTTTGTACTCTTTTCTCCTTTTTTATCTACTTTTCTCCTCTTTTTCCTCTTTTCTTCTGTTGTCTCCTGTGTTTTCCTCTTTTCTCCTGTTTTATCCTCTTTTCTACTGTTTCATCGTCTTTCTCCTCTTTCTCTTCATTTCACCTGTTTTCTCCTCTTTTCTCCTGTTTTTTTCCTCTTTTCTCCTGTGTTCTCCACTTTTCTCCTCTTTTCTCCTGTTTCAATCTTTTCTCATTTTTTATTCTCTTTTCTCCTCTTTCTCCTCTTTCTCTTCATTTCACCTGTTTTCTCCTCTTTTCACCTGTTTTCTCCTCTTTTCTTCTCTTTTCTCCTGTTTTATCCCCTTTTCTACTGTTTTATCCTCTTTCTCCTCTTCCTCCTCTAGTCTCCTGGGTTTCTCCACCTTTCTGTTCTTTTCTCCTCGTTTATCCTGTTTTCCACTCTTTTCTCCTGTTTTCTAATCTTTTCTCCTTTTTTATTCTGTTTTCTCCTCTTTCTCCTCATTTCTGCTGTTTTCTCCTCTTTTCTCCTGTTTTCTCCTCTTTTCTACTGTTTCCTCTTGTTTTCTAATCTTTTGTCCTCTTTTAACTCTTTTCTCCTCTTTCTCCTCTTTCTCATTATTTCTTCGGTTTTCTCCTCTTTTCTCCTGTTTTCTCCTGTTTTCCTCCTCTTTTCTACTGTTTTCTCCTGGTTTTCTCCTCTTTTCTACTGTTTTCTACTGTTTTGTACTCTTTTCTCCTTTTTTATCTACTTTTCTCCTCTTTTTCCTCTTTTCTTCTGTTTTCTCCTGTTTTCTCCTGTTTTCTCCTCTTTTCTCCTGTTTTCTCCTGGTTTCTCCTCTTTTTCTCCTGTTTTCTAATCTTTTCTCCTTTTTTATTCTGTTTTCTCCTCTTTCTCCTCATTTCTGCTGTTTTCTACTCTTTTCAACTGTGTTCTCCTCTTTTCTCCTCTTTTCTCCTCTTTTCTAAACTTTTCTCCTTTTTGATTCTCTTTTCTCCTCTTTCTCCTGTTTTCTCCACTTTTCTACTGTTTTCTCCTGTTTTTCTAATCTTTTCTCCTTTTTTTATTCTCTTTTCTCCTCTTTCTCCTCTTTCCTCCTCATTTCTCATGTTTTCCACTGTTTTCTCCTGTTGTCTCCTCTTTTCTACTGTATTCTACTGTTTTGTACTCTTTCTACTGTATTCTACTGTTTTGTACTCTCTTCTACTGTTTTCTACTGTTTGTACTCTTTCTCCTATTTTATCTACTTTTCTCCTCTTTTTCCTCTTTTCTTCTGTTTTCTCCTGTGTTCTCCTCTTTTCTCCTGTTTTATACCTCTTTTCTACTGTTTTATCCTCTTTCTCCTCTTTCTCTTCATTTCACCCTGTTTTCTCCTCTTTCTCACCTGTTTTCTCCTCTTTTCTTCTCTTTTCTCCTCTTTTCTCCTGTTTTTTTCCTCTTTTCTCCCTGTGTTCTCCTCTTTTCTCCTGTTTTCAAATCTTTTCTCATTTTTTTATTCTCTTTGTCCTCTTTCTCCTCTTTCTCTTCATTTCACCTGTTTTCTCCTCTTATAACCTGTTTTCTCCTCTTTTCTTCTCTTTTCTCCTGTTTTATCCTCTTTCTACTGTTTTATCCTCTTTCTCCTCTTTCCTCCTCTCGTCTCCTGGGTTTCTCCACCTTTCTGTTCTTTTCTCCTCGTTTATCCTCTTTTCCACTCTTTTCTCCTGTTTTCTAATCTTTTCTCCTTTTTTATTCTGTTTTTCCTCCTCTTTCTCCTCATTCCTGCTGTTTTCTCCTCTTTTCTCCTCTTTTCTCCTTCTCTTTTCTACTGTTTCCTCCTGTTTACTAATCTTTTGTCCTCTTTTATCTCTTTTCTCCTCTTTCTCCTCTTTCTCATTATTTCTTCGGTTTTCTCCTCTTTTCTCCTGTTTTCTCCTCCTTTTCTACTGTTTTCTCCTGTTTTGTACTCTTTTCTACTGTTTTCTCCTGTTTTCTAATCGTTTCTCCTTTTTTATTCTGTTTTCTCCTCTTTCTCCTCATTTCTGCTGTTTTCTCCTCTTTTCTTCTCTTTTCTCCTGTTTTATCCTCTTTTCTACTGTTTTATCCTCTTTCTCCTCTTTCCTCCCTAGTCTCCTCGGTTTCTCCACCTTTCTGTTCTTTTCCTCCTCGTTTATCCCTCTTTTCCACTCTTTTCTCCTGTTTTCTAATCTTTTCTCCTTTTTATCTACTTTTCTCCTCTTTTCCTCTTTTCTTCTGTTTTCTCCTCTTTTCTCCTGTGTTCTCCTCTTTTCTCCTGTTTTCTCCTCTTTTCTCCTGTTTTCTAATCTTTTCTCCTTTTTTATTCTGTTTTCTCCTCTTTCTCCTCATTTCTGCTGTTTTCTCCTCTTTTCTCCTCTTTTCAACTGTGTTCTCCTCTTTTCTCCTCTTTTCTAAACTTTTCTCCTTTTTGATTGTCTTCTCCTCTTTCTCCTCTTTTCTCCTGTTTTATCCTGTTTTCTCCTCTTTTCTAAACTTTTCTCCTTTTTGATTCTCTTTTCTCCTCTTTCTCCTCTTTCTCCTGTTTTCTCCACTTTTCTACTGTTTTCTCCTGTTTATAATCTTTTCTCCCTATTTATTCTCTTTTCTCCTCTTTCTCCTCATTTCTCATTTTTTCATAGTTTTCTCCTGTTTTCTCCTCTTTTCTACTGATTTCGACTGTTTTGTACTCTTTTCTCCTTTTTTATCTACTTTTCTCCTCTTTTTCCTCTTTTCTACTGTTTTCTCCTCTTTTCTCTGTGTTCTCCTGGGTTCTCCTCATTTCTCCTGTTTTATCCTCTTTTCTACTGTTTTATCCTCTTTCTCCTCTTTCCTCCTCTCGTGTCCTGGGTTTCTCCACTCTTTCTGTTCTTTTCTCCTCGTTTATCCTCTTTTCCACTCTTTTCTCCTGTTTTCTAATCTTTTCTCCTTTTTTTATTCTGTTTCCTCCTCTTCTCCTCATTTCTGCTGTTTTCTCCTCTTTTCTCCTGTTTTCTCCTCTTTTCTACTGTTTCCTCCTGTTTCTAATCTTTTGTCCTCTTTTATTCTCTTTTCTCCTCTTTCTCCTCTTTCTCATTATTTCTTCGGTTTTCTCCTCTTTTCTCCTGTTTTCTCCTGTTCTTCTCCTCTTTTCTACTGTTTTCTCCTGTTTTGTACTCTTTTCTCCTTTTTGATTCTCTTTTCTCCTCTTTCTCCTCTTTCTCCTGTTTACTCCACTTTTCTACTGTTTTCTCCTGTTTTCCTAATCTTTTCTCCTTTTTTATTCTCTTTTCTCCTCTTTCTCCTCTTTCTCCTCATTTCTCATGTTTTCCACTGTTTTCTCCTGTTTTCTCCTCTTTTCTACTGTTTTCTACTGTTTTGTACTCTTTTCTCCTATTTTATCTACTTTTCTCCTCCTTTTTCCTCTTTTCTTCTGTTTTTCTCCTGTGTCTCCTCTTTTCTCCTGTTTTATCCTCTTTTCTACTTGTTTTATCCTCTTTCTCCTCTTTCTCTTCATTTCACCTGTTTTTCTCCTCTTTTCACCTGTTTTCTCCTCTTTTCTTCTCTTTTCTCCTCATTTTCTGCTGTTTTCTCCTCTTTTCTCCTGTTTTCTCCTCTTTTCTACTGTTTCCTCCTGTTTACTAATCTTTTGTCCTCTTTTATTCTCTTTTCTCCTCTTTCTCCTCTTTCTCATTATTTCTTCGTTTTCTCCTCTTTTCTCCTGTTTTCTCCTCTTTTCTACTGTTTTCTCCCTGTTTTGTACTCTTTTCTACTGTTTTCTCCTGTTTTCTAATCGTTTCTCCTTTTTTATTCTGTTTTCTCCTCTTTCTCCTCATTTCTGCTGTTTTTCTCCTCTTTTCTCCTCTTTTCAACTGTGTTCTCCTCTTTTCCTCCTCTTTTCTAAACTTTTCTCCTTTTTTGATTGTCTTCTCCCTCTTCTCCTCTTTTCTCCTGTTTTTATCCTGTTTTTCTCCTCTTTTCTCCTCTTTTCTAAACTTTTCTCCTATTTGATCTCTTTTCTCCTCTTTCTCCTCTTTCTCCTGTTTTCTCCACTTTTCTACTGTTTTCCTCCTGTTTTATAATCTTTTCTCCCTATTTATTCTCTTTTCTCCTCTTTCTCCTCATTTCTCATTTTTCCATAGTTTTCTCCTGTTTTCTCTCTCTTTCTACCTGATTTCTACTGTTTTGTACTCTTTTCTCCTTTTTTATCTACTTTTCTCCTCTTTTTCCTCTTTTCTACTGTTTTCTCCTCTTTTCTCTGTGTTCTCCTGGGTTCTCCTCATTTCTCCTGTTTTATCCTCTTTTCTACTGTTTTATCCTCTTTCTCCTCTTTCCTCCTCTCGTGTCCTGGGTTTCTCCACCTTTCTGTTCTTTTCTCCTCGTTTATCCTCTTTTCCACTCTTTTCTCCTGTTTTCTAATCTTTTCTCCTTTTTTATTCTGTTTTCTCCTCTTTCTCCTCATTTCCTGCTGTTTTCTCCTCTTTTCTCCTGTTTTCTCCTCTTTTCTACTGTTTCCTCCTGTTTTCTAATCTTTTGTCCTCTTTTATTCTCTTTTCTCCTCTTTCTCCTCTTTCTCATTATTTCTTCGGTTTTCTCCTCTTTTCTCCTGTTTTCTCCTGTTTTCTCCTCTTTTCTACTGTTTTCTCCTGTTTTGTACTCTCTTCTCTTCTTTTCAACTGTGTTCTCCTCTTTTCTCCTCTTTTCTAAACTTTTCTCCTTTTTGATTCTCTTTTCTCCTCTTTCTCCTCTTTCTCCTGTTTTCTCCACTTTTCTACTGTTTTCTCCCTGTTTTATATCTTTTCTCCCTATTTATTCTCTTATCTCCTCATTCTCCTCATTTCACATTTTTTCCATAGTTTTCTCCTGTTTTCTCCTCTTTTCTACTGATTTCTCCTGTTTTATAATCTTCTTCTCCCTATTTATTCTCTTTTCTCCTCTTTCTCCTCATTTCCTCATTTTTTCCATAGTTTTCTCCTGTTTTCTCCTCTTTTCTACTGATTTCTACTGTTTTGTACTCTTTTCTACTGTTTTCTACTGTTTTGTACTCTTTTCTCCTTTTTTATCTACTTTTCTCCTCTTTTTCCTCTTTTCTACTGTTTTCTCCTCTTTTCTCTGTGGTCTCCTGGGTTCTCCTCATTTCTCCTGTTTTATCCTCTTTTCTACTGTTTTATCCTCTTTCTCCTCTTTCCTCCTCTCGTGTCCTGGGTTTCTCCACCTTTCTGTTCTTTTCTCCTCGTTTATCCTCTTTTCCACTCTTTTCTCCTGTTTTCTAATCTTTTCTCCTTTTTTATTCTCTTTTCTCGTCTTTCTCCTCTTTCTCCTCATTTCTCATGTTTTCCACTGTTTTCTCCTGTTTTCTCCTCTTTTCTACTGTTTTCTACTGTTTTGTACTCTTTTCTACTGTTTTCTACTGTTTTGTACTCTTTTCTCCATTTTTATCTACTTTTCTCCTCTTTTTCCTCTTTTCTTCTGTTTTCTCCTGTGTTTTCCTCTTTTCTCCTGTTTTATCCTCTTTTCTACTGTTTTATCCTCTTTCTCCTCTTTCTCTTCATTTCACCTGTTTTCTCCTCTTTTCACCTGTTTTCTCCTCTTTTCTTCTCTTTTCTCCTCATTTCTGCTGTTTTCTCCTCTTTTCTCCTGTTTTCTCCTCTTTTCTACTGTTTCCTCCTGTTTACTAATCTTTTGTCCTCTTTTATTCTCTTTTCTCCTCTTTCTCCTCTTTCTCATTATTTCTTCGGTTTTCTCCTCTTTTCTCCTGTTTTCTCCTCTTTTCTACTGTTTTCTCCTGTTTTGTACTCTTTTCTACTGTTTTCTCCTGTTTTCTAATCGTTTCTCCTTTTTTATTCTGTTTTCTCCTCATTCTCCTCATTTCTGCTGTTTTCTCCTCTTTTCTCCTCTTTTCAACTGTGTTCTCCTCTTTTCTCCTCTTTTCTAAACTTTTCTCCTTTTTGATTGTCTTCTCCTCTTTCTCCTCTTTTCTCCTGTTTTATCCTGTTTTCTCCTCTTTTCTCCTCTTTTCTAAACTTTTCTCCTTTTTGATTCTCTTTTCTCCTCTTTCTCCTCTTTCTCCTGTTTTCTCCACTTTTCTACTGTTTTCTCCTGTTTTATAATCTTTTCTCCCTATTTATTCTCTTTTCTCCTCTTTCTCCTCATTTCTCATTTTTTCCATAGTTTTCTCCTGTTTTCTCCTCTTTTCTACTGATTTCTACTGTTTTGTACTCTTTTCTCCTTTTTTATCTACTTTTCTCCTCTTTTTCCTCTTTTCTACTGTTTTCTCCTCTTTTCTCTGTGTTCTCCTGGGTTCTCCTCATTTCTCCTGTTTTATCCTCTTTTCTACTGTTTTATCCTCTTTCTCCTCTTTCCTCCTCTCGTGTCCTGGGTTTCTCCACCTTTCTGTTCTTTTCTCCTCGTTTATCCTCTTTTCCACTCTTTTCTCCTGTTTTCTAATCTTTTCTCCTTTTTTATTCTGTTTTCTCCTCTTTCTCCTCATTTCTGCTGTTTTCTCCTCTTTTCTCCTGTTTTCTCCTCTTTTCTACTGTTTCCTCCTGTTTTCTAATCTTTTGTCCTCTTTTATTCTCTTTTCTCCTCTTTCTCCTCTTTCTCATTATTTCTTCGGTTTTCTCCTCTTT